>NW_027223759.1:68128740-68233740 GCF_028538775.1 Myotis yumanensis
CTTTCAGACCATTGTTTTTTATCTTTCCTGAAGGTCATGGTTTGAAGGGTAAGCCATCTGCCTATGCCACCTGATACTCCTCCTAATTCTCTGCCACTCATGCCCTATTTTCTTCCTGCTCCCCTTCCATTCCTATAACATACAAACCCCACTGTATGTATACCATCTGTCTTTCTTCTTTTAAACATAGAAGAAAAAAGGTAGAAGGAAAAAAAGGTGTATAGTACACACACTTTATATATTATATATGTTATATATTACATGTTATATATTATATATTGTATACTGTATATCATATATTATTTGTTATATATTATGTACTATATCCTATCTAATAAAAGAGTAATATGCAAATTAATCATCACTTTGACACAAAGATGGTGGTGTCCATAGCCACAAGATGGCGGCACCCAGTCCTTTCAGCACTGCTGGAGTCCTTCAGCCCCGGGGGGTGGCCGCTGAGAGCAGGGCCTGCTTGGCTATCACCGGTGGTGACCCGGGAGCAGCCAAGCAGGCCCCACACACAGTGCACAGCAGGGCCCGCTTGGCCGTCGCCCACGGCAACCTGAGAGCAGCCAAGTGGGCCTCACAGACAGCAGAGAACCACAGGGAGTGGGCCTAAGCTGTCAGTAGGACATCCCCTGAGAGCTCTCAGATTGGAGAGGGTGCAGGTCAGGCTGAGGGACCCCTCCCCCGGGACCCCCGTGCATGAATTTCTTGCACAGGGCCTTTAGTATTATGTGCTATATACACATATGTATATATACACATATATATCTAAGCATGTACATGTATGTCCATACTCTTCTGCTGCCTTCTCAAGGACTTAATTTCTGCAGTTGATCTCTCCCTGTACTACCAATTTCCTTTATCACATTAAGAAAAATCTCTGATGGCAGCAAAGTCCCTTCTAGTGCATCACATCTCTGCCACCCTTCAAAACAAAACTTCTCTAAAAATTATCTGCTCTACACTCTTTATTCATGTCTTTACCTCCTATTCACTCTTCATGCTCTTCCATCTGGATCTCATTCTTTCCACTCCATTCAAAATATCCTGTCATAACTCAGTCCTTCTTTCATTCCCTTGGCACAAGGTTCCATTGAGGTCCTCCTTACTGGTTGGTTATTCCTTCTTCATCTTTCCCCAATGGATCCTTCTCCCTTGTTCCTCCTTTGAATGTTGGAGTCCTCCCAGGACCTGCTCTGGACCATTTTATCTTCTTTGTTTACCTTTTCTTCCTAAGTGATGCCATCTAGTCACATGGCTTTAAATAATGCCTACATGCTTTAATCTCTGGTATTTATTGTGTTTAAGACAGAAGTCTTGACTTTTCCTTGACTAACCCTTTTTCTTTCCCATTCTTCTTTATTTCAATAAATGGCACCAGCCTTCAGCCTCTTACACCTTGAGTCCTCCTGATTCTTCTCTCTCCTTCATCCTCTAGAGTCAATCCATCAATGTGTCCTCCTGATTATATCCCCAAAAGATATTTCCTATCTCTTTCTTTTTTTCAGCACGTCCACTACCACCATCTTTATCCACACATTATCTCTCACTTGGTCTACTGAGATCGTGCCCTGAATGGCCTTCCTGCTTCCACTCTTACACTTTTATAATCCTTTTTTTTTTATTACCCACAAGCTAGGATGATGAGTTAAACCTCTAAATCAAACCATGTAGCTCCCTTGATTACAATAACCTTAGGTTCCAGTATCTCTTAGACAAGGATCTGAAGTCCTTATAATTCCCTGCCCAACTCCATTGCTTCCTATCTCACTCTATTCCCACTGTACTGCTCTTGTTCTATGTCATAAACACGGGAAGTGAGCTTGTCTATGCACTTTGTGTTGCCTGTGTCTGGAATGCCCATCGCTGGTCTCAGCACATGTTGCCTTCTTCTAGTTGTTCCCCAAATTCCCCTTCAACAGTAACCACTCCTTAGGAAAGCCTTCTTTGATCACCCTATCTAAAGGAAACCACTTTCTACTACTCCTCTTATCCTCATAATATGATTGTCTTCATTTTCTGAGAGAAGTTATCACAAAATGAGATTGTCTTATTTATTTGATAAATTGTGCATTGTCCATATTTTTAGGTAGACTATAAGCTACTTGAGGTTAGGGATATTGTCTCATTTAATCTCTTCTGAATCCCCATTGTCTAAAATAGTGCTTTTCCCATGCAAGTCTTGTAAGAAATATAGACTGAATGATAATTAGTGATGCATCCAAGGAACTCACAGGTAAAAGGAGACATGCCTAAAGAGAGCAGAGAACAGAAATACATCTGGTAAAAGCATGTGCTGATGAGTCTGGTGAAAAAAAAGGGGGGGGGCTTAATTTTCCTGCCCAAGCATGATTACCTTGGTTAAAAAATAAATTACTATATAGCATTTAATATGAATTAACTAGATCTGTATGCACCAGCATGCCCAGATATAGAACATAAAATGAAAGTGAAAAAGCAAGTTTCAGAACGATAAGTAGAGTATCCTATATAATAAAGAGCTAATATGCTAATTAGACCAGATGGCAGAATGACCTTCTGGAACCACCTTCCGGAATGACTAGTGTGTGCGTGTGTGTGTGTGGGGGGGGGGGGGGGCGGGCCTCGGGGCCACAAGGCAGCTGGGGCTCCGAAGGCCTACCCTTGCAGGAATTTCATGCATTGGGCCTCTAGTTTCTGTATAAAAATGCTAACTTACATAATATCTATGTTGTTTATGTTTGCAACTTATGTGGTAAAAGCAGGAAATATTGACTTCCTGGGAGGAACCCTAGCATCGTCATTATAATGCTTATTTCTGAGATGGGAAGGGAATGAGATTCCAGCCGGGAACAAAGGAGACTTCAATTTTAATCTGGGAAATTTCATTTCTTTTATTTAAAAAATCTGAAGCAAATTTGACAAAGTGTTAACATTCTGCAGTTGGGTGGGTTGGTGCATGTTTATTATATTTTTCTTTATAATTACTGTACTTCAAACATTAAAAAACACAGTTAAGGGCTTCATATACCTGTGGTCTGGGGGCGGGGGGGAACTTACGGAATTGATTCACAAAATATAATGTCCTTATATTTAAATCAGGATTAACTAATTTAATTTGGCATCTATCTTTATGATTCTTTTTTTTTTTTTTTTTTAAATATATTTTTATTGATTTTTTACAGAGAGGAAGGGAGAGAGATAGATAGTTAGAAACATCGATGGGAGAGAAACATCGACCAGCCGCCTCCTGCACATCTCCCACGGGGGATGTGCCCGCAACCCAGGTACATGCCCTTGACCGGAATCGAACCCGGGACCTTTCAGTCCGCAGGCCGACGCTCTATCCACTGAGCCAAACCGGTTTTGGCTATCTTTATGATTCTTGGGTGGGCTTCCTTCTGGCTGGCGTCTGTGTTTTGGGGTCAGGCTGAAGTGGTGTGGAATGTGGAAACTGGAGGGAAAACATCTGTGCACCAACTCAAATATCTTTCCTCTGTTCCTCCAGGGTTGCCTTTTTTATCCTCCCGACGTAAGAGTGGCAAAAACAACTATTGTCCTTTACTGAGGACATATAACATGTTAGGGACTCTCTGTTCCCCAGCTCAGCAATGCTCACAGCAACTCTGAGGTGGGTACTACCACCTTTGTGTTACAGGTGAGAAGACGAAGACTTGGAAATGCCTTGTGCCGGGCCACATAGCCAGGAGACGACAGAGGTAGAAGTCTGAGCTGAGATGATGTGACCCAAAGCTGGTGGCTTTTCTGTTCCACAACTTTGCCTGTTGCTCTTTGACCACAGTGCCTCTTTAAGTTCTAGATTTTTCACTTCAGGCTTTGTTTTGGATTTAGAAGCTGCCTTCCTTTTACTCACATATTTGATCAGTGATCTATACCTTTCACAAAAGGCCTCTTTAAACTGAGCTGAATTTCAAATCTGAAAGACTCATAGTCAGATTATTTAGTGCCCAGCATCCCTGTTACAAACTGGAATTTCATGGATGAAAAAGAGGGTAAATACAGAGTCAAAAAGTTATTTTGTGTGTGTGTGTGTGTGTGTGTGTGTGTGTGTGTGTGTCTTAATGAGTTTGGCAAAACTATCAAGTGAAAATGGGAAGCATAAAATTTGGGGTTTAAGGTAACCAAGACGGAACCCTGTGAAGTAGTTGAGATTTATTTTTCTCAGGATTCATTTCATTTATTTATTTATTTTTTGCCCCACAGTAGCTAGAACAGCATTTCCACCATAAATTTGTTGAGTGATAGGTGTGTTGACAACCATCCCCCATGGGGCCCTGGCCCTCACCCACTCAGCTACCCCAGCAATGAGTTTTCCATGTGGGTTGGGGGTGCCCATCCTAAGTACCACTCCTCAATGCTCCCGCTGGCCCAACATTTCCTTAAAGATGAACTAGCCTATTGTTTCCTGGTCAGAGAGGCTTATCTGGGCAACTGAGTTAATTACGCAAAATGGCCAATAGACAAACAAGTACTAATACATTTTAAAGGGTCTTTCTCACTTCCCTCCACATGGTGAATTCATGGTGAATTTCAGGCATAATGCCATAAAAATAGAAAAGTATGTCAGGGGAAACGGTCTTTCTATGTGTCTCAGTGCAATGTCGCTGCCTTTTCCTCCTCGGAGCTGTAATTCTGGTGGACAGATCATCAGGTTGGATACTATCTGGATGCTGAAAATGGCTTTTTCTGGGTGTATGTAGAGAATATTTTTTCTTTCAGTGCTGATTGGGAATAAATGAAGGCAGATAAAGAACATAATTTAGAGGCCAGCTGGTGTGGCTTGGTGGTTGAGCGTCAAACTCTGAACCAGGTTCCATTCCCGGTCAGGGAACATGCTCAGGTTGTGGGTTCGATCCCCAGTGTAGGGAGTGCAGGAGGAAGCCAATAGGTGATTCTCTCTCGTGATTGATGTTTCTGTATCTCTCTCCCTCTTCCTTCCTCTCTGAAATCAATAAAAAATATATTTTAAAAAAACAACATAATTTAGAGATAAATAAGAGTAGGCCAAGAAAGGATTTTTAAAGTTGTAAGTGATATTGAAAATATAAAGAGAAAATTTAAACAAACTTGAGACATGGACATTATGAACTTGAATCAATGGAAAAATAAAATTTTACACCAGCACATGGAGATGCGTGTTTTCCCCCAGTTGCTGCCGAGACATCATTTTGTTCAATGCATCGGATTGTTAACCTGCGGGCTTTGAAAAATCCGACTCCGGCCAGAACAGCAGCTATATCAACAGCAGCGGGAACACCACAGGCTCTTTTGAAGCCTTCCTCAGGATTTTGAAGAATTTAAAAGCTAACAAAAAATCAATTTCCTGGATATGGAGGGCAGTTCTGTAAGTCACTTTGTTCTCACCTGGGGGAATGGATTTACTTGTAGAAGTTTTAAATAACTCATCTGAGGGGGAAGGATAGATTAGATCATATGAAGGAACATTTCAGAGATTAAATATGTCTCCTTTGTGACCTCTTTTTTTACTTATGCACAGATATACCGGAGGGTCACTTCGTGGTGGGGATAGCAGGAGTATTCTCAGGCCCCAGATTTAGGTAGAAAGGTAAATAAAGCACCTCTTTATTGTCAAGTAAGTTAGAATGCACCAGTGCAGCGGTTCTCAACCTGTGGGTCGCAACCCCTTTGGCGGTCGAACGACCCTTTCACAGGGGTCGCCTAAGACCATCCTGAATATTAGATATTTATATTATGATTCATAACAGTAGCAACATTACAGTTATGAAGTAGCAATGAAAATAATTTTATGGTTGGGTCACAACATGAGGAATTGCATTTAAAGGGCCAGAAGGTTGAGAACCACTGCACCAGTGCTTGTTAACTTCAGTCCATTAGAATGATTTTGGTGATTGCTATTGCTTCTTTAGATACACGTCTATTTTGAGAGCAATGGTCAGTCAAGGGCCCTCCCCCAAGTCTAGCTCATGAAAACCAATTTATCTTTTATACTTGTCAACTGTTTTGTGACTTGATGGTGAGGTGAGATAATTAATGAAAAGCCACTTCTATCTGATATAGTTTTATTTTACCTTCTGTGAAATTTTTGGATTATACAACTGTAACTTTTTAGGTATCTTTTAAAATATTACACTAGTAATGAGATGATACCAGGGATTTGCTTTAAAATACTCAAGCACAGAAAAGTGGCAGATAGATGAAATAATATTAGAAACATGTTTGTAATAGCTGTTAAAACTAGGTAATAAAAATTTTGAACTTCATTATACTATTCTATCAACTTTTGAGTATGTGTAAAATTTTCCTTCTTAGTTGAAATTTTCTTATAGCAATGTTTTTCCACATCAAATATTTGGTTACCCTGAAATACTTATTCAGATAGCAAGAGTCAGAATAAATACTTAGTTTGTTTCTTTTATACATCAATTTTCAGAGTATTGCCTTGTTTTCTAAGTATACTTTTTGGTGAGGGGTGAATTTTTTGTTTCTTATGTTAGTATTGTTACTTGGAATTAATATATATATATATATATATATATATATATATATATATAAATTTTGTTTTATTGCTTAAAATATTACAAAGAGTAGTACATATGTATCCTTTTTTTCCCCTTGACCTTCCCCCGGCCTCCCCTACCCCCCAGTGTCTTGTGTCCATGGGTTATGCTTATATGCATGCATACAAGTCCTTTGGTTGATCTTTTACTCACCCCACCCCACCCTGAACCCTCCCCGGTCTTCCTGCTGTAGTTTGACAGTCTGTTCGATGCTGCTCTGCTTCTGTATCTATTATATACTTGGTATATTTTAATCGATTGCAATTATTATACATTTGGTGCTTAAGTTGTCCCATTTTAGGCCAGCAGAGTCTCTTCAATTTGGCTCTTGTGTGCTTTTCACATTAGACTTTGGTGGAATTTTTGTCCTTTTGCACACTGAGCTCCTCTAGGGTAATCATGTACATTTCCTGTCCAAGACCTAGAGTGTGTTATGTCTCAGAGCATTTTAACCTGAGCCATGAAGCTATCTGCCTGTCTGACCACACGTAGGTGGTACTATGCAGTAAGTACACATTGTGATAACATTGGTTAGCAGAAAGTTCATGGGAAGGTTTCTTATTCATTTTTATGGATGGAGATAGGGCACATTCCACTCACAGATACCACTTATTATTACAGCAAGCCCATGCCAGATGGCTATCTGTTGTTAACTTAGTCATGACTTATTTTGGCTTACAAACACATATCCTGCTGGGTTCTGTATATATTAGGGTCAGTGGGCTCAATCTTTGCCCTTTAGAGCTTACCGGTGCCCAAATTTGCCCACAATAATTGACTTCCAAGTTACATCTGGCTCACATTCTTCCACTCAGTGAGTAAGCTAGAGAGTCAAGGTCAAACATCGACATCATCATCTTCACCAACAAACTTGTCTTGATAACTTTTTTTGGCATGATCATGATTTCTGAAACAGTGCATACTTCCACTGCAAGGGATTTGCACACACAATCTCATAGTCTCACTTAATCCTATCTACAGTCCTATGAAGTGAATATTACTGTCCCATTACATAGGTGAGCACACTGAGGCTTAGAGAGATCTTCTTGCTCTTTTGAGGAGTTGTGAGTCTCACAGAGGACTCTGAATCCAAAGTAGACACCTTTAATAACTGTTTAATGCTTCCTCTATTGCTCAGAAATGTCAGTGATACAAAGAGATATAAGATACAATTTTTCTTCTCAAGATGTTTATTATCCTAATTGAGAAAGATAGGTTATTCATAGGGAAAAAAATCAACATAAAGAAGCATATAAAAAACAACAACATGTAATTGTTTCCTTTCCAATCCACTTACCCAGCGCTGTCAGATTAAATTTACTAAAATATTTTTTCCCTCATTACCCCCTGCTTAAAACTTCAGAGGTTCCCCACTGCCTACAGGAGCAAGTCCAACTTGCTTGCACGGCATTTCAGAGCTTCCAAAATTTGGCCCCTACCTATCTTCTCATGTATGAAATTCCACCGAGAAGCTGGCTTGAGAACTAGTGTCTAAGCCAAAGGACACGTCTGGTGCTCTAGCTTTTGTGTCCTAGAAATGTTGTCACATAAGGGCTTCCCAGGTTTATTTAGTCCCACCTTTTAAAACACAATCCATAGAAGATGTAAAGTAACTTGTCTCTCTGACTCCTTCTCTTTCGGAACTCTCCATTGTAAATTGTAAGTCTCATCATTCCCCAAGTACATCTTTCCGGTTTCTGCCTCTGGGACATGGCTCATGCTACATCCTTGCCTTGATGCCTTCCCTTGACCTGCCTTTCCTTCAGGAGCCTTTGCCATCTTGTACCCTTTCCTGATTTCTTTAGGCCCTTGTTTAACATGATGTGATTTGAAATTCCTCCGATGTTACTATCTATATCAGTTACCACATATATTCTTAGGTGACCACTTATATGTATTTAAAATTGCGTTTGGGCACTTTCTAAGTAAAAAAATAGCAAATGCTCAAAGTGAAAACTAAGGATGTACCAGACACAATGGGAGAAAGTTCATTACTGATATTCTCACAACCCAAGGATAGCCACTGCTAATATTCTGTTGTGTGTGTGCATACATTTTACAGTATTTATAACAACAATGGCATCAGACTGTACCTATGATTTCATACCTTGTTTTTTCTCTTAGCAGAATTTCTCTTGCCAATAATATTTAAACACAATAGATTTTAAATGTCTTCATAATATCTAATCATACAACTGTTCCTTTGTTTAGTTATTCAATTTTATATTACTAGATATTTATATTTTTTCTGTTATACACTGCAGGAGATATATTTTGGACTTCTTATCTTTTTAATGGGAAGAACTAAGAATATTTGGCAAAAGGTAGACATACCTGGTTCAAAACTACTTCGTAGCTCTATTCCCTTGAGCAATGACATAACCTTTCTAAGCTTACATTTTCTCATCTTTGAAATATTCATTACATCACTGCTATATCAGTCTTGTTGCAAGATAACTGGCACATGATAAGTCGATAATAAATGTGGGTTATTATGCTTTTTATTTTTTTTGCTGCATGTCTTTTCACCTCTGATCATAGATCACAAATTCTTTAAGGGAAACTCTTTGTCTCATATGACTTGTGATTGTGGTCTGCTTGTCTGTCCCAATGTATTGTACACAATTGGTGGTTAACAGCTGTTTGTTAGTAATGACGGCAATGACACCTTAATATTCTCTGAATATTCAAGAAGTTACTCTAAGCCCCATGCAAATCCCAAACTTTTCTTGAGAATTAAAGACTTTAAACATCTCTCTCCTCATCCAAAAGCTAATTTTTGGTACCAATCTTAGTTTTCTAACACTCCAACATTCCCCTGTATTCTTTATATTCCAGCCATTATCATTTTTGTTGGTTGGCCCTTGTATGACAGATTGTTTAAATAGAAGGCTTTGGGTAGATCTATGCTACCCTCATGTGATGGTATTTCTAGGGCACTAAGGCATGGCCCTGTGAAACACATCTTTGGCTGAGCTACCCAGTTCAAAAGCCAGCTTCACAGCAGAATTTCACACATGCAAATGAACCATTGTGATCCTGGTCATGAAAATTCATAGAACAGTGGCTAGTTCAGTGTGGATGACCTGTCAATTTGGCAGCCAATCATTTAGTTAAACATCCAAATTACTGGCCAGTTACTCAGTCTAAAGCTAGTCTTCCTGCCTGTTACTGGGTTCTATGTAATCCTATTAAAAGCAATGACATTCCCTTTGATTTGTGGCAGCTAATGGTGTAGAAGTGCCATGCAGGCACAGGACATGTGTCTGGCACAGTTTAAATGTGGGCATTGTAAGAATGGACTATTTGATTTACTATTGAATTTGTTCTGAAAATACTAAATATCCTCCTTTAAATAACATGCAAAGTATCTTAATTTCATGGATGCTCCTATTTACTATTTTCATCAATTTTAAATGAGAGTTCCTCTAAGGATTGAATCATCATTCTTTGATGTGCAGTAATTGATTTTGTTGAATCTATATTTAATTCCTTGGACCAGCCTGTCCTGCCAGGCAGTCAGACAGAAAGCCATGGGGACTGCTCAGGGCCTGGTAGATCTTGGGATTTGGTTGAAAGTGGCCCATCCGAGGTTTAATTCAGACATAAGGTAGTAGAGTTGATAATCTGGGAAATTAATCTAGAATAGTAATTCCTTTTTTTTTAATTTTTATTATTATTTTTTTATTTTTGCTAAAAGTATTACAAAGGGTATTACATAAGTGCCCTTTTTATCCCCCCCACCCTTGACAAACCCCTGCCCTCCCTTACCCCCCAGTGTCTTATGTCCATTAGTTATGCTTATATAGATGCATACAAGTCCTTCGGTTGATCTCTTACTCCCCTCCCTCCTGTCCCCCAACCTTCCCTGGCCTTCCCACTGCAGTTTGACAATCAGTTTGAGGCAGCTCTGCCTCTGTATCTATTATTGTTCAAAAGTTTGTAATGGTCTTTATTATCCATGAATGAGTGAGATCATGTGGTGTTTTTCCTTCATTGACTGGCTTATTTCACTTAGCATAATGCTCTCCAGTTCCATCCATGCTGTTGCAAATGGTATGAGTTCCTTCTTTTTTACAGCAGCATAGTATTCCATCGTGTAGATGTACCACAGTTTTCTAATCCACCTAATCGTAGACTTCTTTGAGAATATTATGAAAACTCTAGACTTGAATTTCAGAAAAAAGTACAAATAATGTAGCATGAAAGTTCTAAGAGTTCATATAGCTGCCAAAGCCAGGAGTCCAGGGAACCAGGAATCCTAGCTTAAGATTCCTGCTCTGGGTACAGTGGGAAGCAAGTATAAAGAGAGATGGAGAGACTAAAGAGACAGAGAGCAGATAAAGGAGGAGCATAGAGACAGAAAAAGACAAAGAGGGAGAGAGTACCAGAGAGAGATAAACAGAGAGGCAGAGAGAGATTAAGAGACAGGGAGTAGATATGATTCCAGTTTGCTTAGCATAACATAATTTCTCAATATTATGCCCATTAGATTCTAATAAACATTTTATGATGTTCATAATCTTGGGTTCTTCTTGTGAATAAAACCTCTCATATGAAAGATACAACATATCCCACATCTGAAGAGTTTTGACACAGCATTGGGAAACTCTACAGGGACAATGATTTTCTTACACTTATATGCTATCATATTTTATTCTTACAACAGCCCTGTTTGTTAGGTAGAGGAGAAACTGTTATATGTATTTTATGTTTAAAGAAATTGAAACAGATGTCTGTATAGACTTTCCTGGGATCATAGTTACAATAAAAATGTGAACTCTAGAAGCCAGGTTTCCCAGCTTTGATTCTGGGTTGAATCTATGTATTTCTGTTGGTAGTAACATTCTTCTAGCCCTGACCTGGAGGGCTTAAGGGATGTGCAGAAGATACACTTGGAGTCTATAATACAATGAGGACCTGACCTCTTGCTTTTGTTTAACAAGGGAGAAGTGAGATAGATTTAAAAGCATGTATTCTATGTCTTATATAATTTAGATAGAATGATTAGTTGACGAAAAATTAGGTATGAGTCAAATCCAATTCTTTTCTCAGACTATGCTTGGAGAGTTTAAAATTCCAAGGAGTATTTCTCAGAAATAGTTTTTATAGGATAATGTATAGTTAGTTGTATACATTCAGTTGGCCTGGTATACTTTACATGGCTATAAGGAAATATGACAGATGAATTATGCTGCTTCTCAAGCTATGATAGAGATTCCTGGGTTAGAATAGTTAATATATACACATAGTCATCCACATACACCTACATCCATAGGATTATATACATGTAAGTATTTATAAAAATATTAAGTCTTAGGATTATTTAAACACTCATTTATAACTTACATTTTTGGAATTATTTAATTATGCAAGATATCACCATATTCACTATTTTTTTTTTAGTAATAAACATGTCTAGTCAAAGAAGGCATTAATGAAGCAATTCCCCAAATAAAACAGTCCATGATATCTGAGTTGCAGCAGAGAGAGAGTGTGGTCTTTGTAGTCTAATCAAGATCACAAGACTTGTTTTGAGCGTCTGTCATCTTTAATTTTACGGCACTTCATTTCAGAGTAGGACTGC
The DNA here is from genome assembly GCF_028538775.1 of Myotis yumanensis. Lineage (NCBI taxonomy): Eukaryota > Metazoa > Chordata > Mammalia > Chiroptera > Vespertilionidae > Myotis > Myotis yumanensis. Next base: position 68,140,876 of record NW_027223759.1, read on the forward strand.
CAGGGTCACATGCAATTAAAACACAGGCAAGATTTGTCTTGTGAAATCTTAACATAAAAAGTAATGTGTTACTCCATTTTAACTTTTCTACTGAACTCTGCGAACTCACTAATTACTTTTCCCCCCTCTTGTCACCTTTTTGATATGACATGTATTTTATAGAGGAGATAGAAGTTTGGAATTTTTTTCTATCATGCATATGATTGAGGATAACAAAATTAAACCAGAGAAAAAAGGAATGCATTTTTCAGAAATACATTTTTTTTTTTTTTAGAAATATCTGACTACTCCAGCTTCAATTACAAAGAACCTCGTAGATCAAATTCTACGAAATAACTGTTAATCTGCTTAAGTAGGGCAGGTAGAAGTGTAATATCGGACTGGAGGCTTTATAGAGGCCAGGATAGTGAACTGGAGTTTATTCTCTGGGGTGTGGGGCAAAGGGGCTTTCATGGGATTGGCTGTGAAAAGCATTAAAAGCCAGCGCCAATGTGGAGATTTGGAGTGCGAAGAAGGTTGTTCCATCTTAGTGATCAGTAAATTGCATAGACCCTTATTAACCTTATTGATAAGGAGCTTAGGGAAGTCCCATTCAGGCCTCAATATATTCTTCTTTTTGTTCTCCTGTCCATCTCCCTTGGCAATCCCAGCGCTTTGTATGGAGCGCCTTTATGCTGCACCTCAAAATTCAGCGTGAGTAGCTGCGTCTTTAAGTTCCAGCCGGAGAAGGGAGCGAGGAGCCAGCCGGGGCACAGGGGCTCAGGGCCTATTTAACTGTGCTGCGGACACCTGGAGAATGTTTGAAAATGTTGTGCTTAAAGAAGCTTTTATATTGCTCCTCTTTCCCTGCAGCTGGGGTCTGCAGGGATCAGGGGATTATTTTTGATACCTGTCGAAAAGACTTAAGTCTACACTGATTTTCCATCCCTCACTACTAATTAACCTTATTGTATACAGGAAACAGTCTATTTAATACCTGCATTCTTTCTGTAATGCCAAGTAAAATGAAATCCAGTGTGAAATCTAGTTAGCGTTTGCCTTTTTGAAGTCATTTTTAAGTTTCCAGTTTTAGTGACTGTGACCTCAGAGCTGATAGCTAGAAAAATAGTGAGCTCCAAGCCATTTGGGCTTCAATTGGAGCCTTCATCCCACTCCCACCTAGAAGCGGCCTTTCACCTGGGCCGCGGGGAGCCTGCAGGACGGACTTCCTGGGCTGGACCATGGCTCCCGGGAGCCTCCCACGCTCACCGCTCACCGCCCGCTGGCGGCCCAAAGCGTCCTACTCTTCACACCCCCACAAGCTGGCTCCTCCTCCACTGACTCTGTTTCTCTCCTGAGCAGCTGCACACCTCTGTCGCCTTCCTTCCAATCAGGGAGGCTCGGATTTGACAGATGGTCACATCATGGCAACGTTGTGTGGCAGCAATGCCCATAGATGCTGAAGGAGAGAAAAGGCTCCAAGCCCAGGGTTAAAATGCTAAAGGAAACCCCATTGGTGGATGTTTGCCAGAGAAAAAGAAAAGGTAGGGCCTAGCGATAAAGAGCAGAAATTAAACTGTGTAAAATGTCACCAAATGATGCGGAAAATCCACACGTCTTCAAGTATGCCGCACAATATGGACTTAGAACACATTCCGTCAGTGCTGTGAGAATGGTTAGTGCAAGTCCTGTTCTTAGAATGTGAGTGTGTGTATCTCAAGTACATTTGTCAGCTGAAATGGTGCCAGAGGGAAGGGAGGCGTTTTCAGATCAATGCTTTGTATTTGCCACATTTCCTGGCTGTTGAGATGTTCATACATTGGTCAGAAAGCCTATGCTCCCTAGCGTTTATCTGACACATAAATCATACATTTGCCAGGGCAGGGGAGGTGAGTGGAAGGTGTCGCTGGGTGTCATGAAGCGTGGACTCTTCCAGATCCAAAGCAGGACATCAGAATCGTACGGTCTTTCTTCTGCTGAGCTTAGGACAGAAGCATTTCTGGGGGACTTAGACTTCAAGAGAGGTAGCTGAAGGGTTTTGTTTGACGATCTGTTACAGGTGGGACTAGGAGTTTGTCCCACCAGTGATTTGAGACTATGTTTGACTTGCTATGACTAGTTGATAGGAAACCCAATGGTGAATTATATTCATATTTAATGGGGCTAATGTTCCGGGTTTTCGTCTTGGTTCACTCATCCAACAAGTGTATCCTGAGCACCAACTATGAGCATAGCATTGCCACCCTCTCTCACTGCTTTCTTAGCACTCTTCTGATTGAATGAAGAGTGTTTTATAGAATCCAGATAGTGCTTCACTATGAGTATAAGATAGAAAAAATCTGCTGAAGACGATACGGAATGGGCGCCGCGTGCATGTGTGTGCAACCTTCTGCCAGGCCTCTCACCAAGACAGATAGACATCTTCATGTTGACAACACTGCTGCAGGAAATTGTCATCTTTCTGTACAAGATGTTCACTGTATTCTCACTATTTGGGTGATTCAGGATCACTCTCCTGCAGCATGAGACACAGCGTGTCTCTTTTCCAATTGTTTTAAAAAGAAAGATTTCTGGGGACTCATTTTTTTCATCTCATATAGAACCCTTAAAGGGCCAGATCTAATTTGAATACAATATTTGGCAGTATGATGTGATAGATGACAGGGCATTGACAAATCTGATCCAACATTGGATAACATCATGTAATACACAGTAGAAACCACCCAAAGAATTACCTTTAAAGATGTGGGCAAAGAGGCTTCCTTTCTGTCCTCTCTATAACGTAGTACAATGTAAGTAAAACATGTAGGAAAATGAAATGGTACATGAATATTAAAATTATAATAGCAAAAACATGACTGCGATTTAGCCATCTACCCCTAACAACAAAGGTTCTTTATATTTCTTTGGGGAAATATCTAGTATCCCTCTTGTTCTTTTATGAAAATCAGTATGAAAGTAAAACTTTCATCAGGTGTTTTAATAGGAGAGTAACCAGGTACCCACATATGAAGTATAAATATTTAAGTTGTTCTGTTTCTTCAGTTCCTTTTCCTAATCCAGTGAGCAGATGGTATAGTGATTAAGGCAAGGGGCTTTGGAGCCATATTATTTAGATTCAAATACTAACCTGACAGTTACTAACTGCATGAACTTGGGTAATTCCATCGTTTCCTCCCCCCCCCCCCTCAGTTTCCTCAAGTATAAATCAAGGATAATAATAATACCTCCCTCCCCAGAGTTGTGAAGATTAAATAAAACAATGCATATAAAATACAGTTCTTGGCACATAACAAGCACCCAATACATGTTAGTCGGTCAAAATTGGTCTTTCCAGGACTAATTTTTTTGGTGTTCTTCTGGGTGGCTATAGGCACAGTATTGCCCAAAGAGAAAGAAGGGAGAAATCAGAGCTGGGTACAATGGAAATGACCTCATGATCATCTGGAAGCAGAAGGTGGTAGCATGCATACTCATCTGACATGGGCATGACTTGATCAAGATATCTTATGATGGTTACTTACAAATGCCAACTCATTGTCAGAGTACCAGGGTCAACCCCTACCCCAATTCAGCCATTCAGCTGGAAATGGGCCTGCCGTGGGAGCTGTGTGTGACAACAAATGGTCCTTTGCACTTAGTAGTCATTATCAAGAGGTGGTACATGAAGCTCAGAAGTTCAGTAGGATGATGCTTCATAAAGTTCATTTCCATATCCATTGTCACCATCTGAATTCAGATCTGCATTAACAGTGCTATGATAATACTCTTCCGTCTAGCAATGGTGCCTATAATTTCTCCTTGCTTCAACCACTACTCCATACAATTGCCTAGGGAATCTTTTCAGCTCTGATAAACTCACTCCCCTGCTAAACAATCTTTAGCGTCTCAAGATTGAGTATAAATTTAATATAAAACTTCCTGGAATGGTGTTTGAGGATTTTTAAAGTCTGATTCCAGTCTCCCTTTTCACCATCTTTGGAAGATCATAAAGCTAATTGTTAGTCAGTAAGCTCGAAGTCTATCATCTATATCCAGCAGGAACAACGTACAGTTTCATGTTTTAATTTTCTTCACATAATTCCACTAGATAGTCCTAAGAGGCAAGGCTAGTATTATTCTATTTTTATAGATGGGAAAACTGACACCCAGAGAAAGTGGACAATTTGTACAGGACATAAACAGCAAGTGCTGCCTGGTTTTCCCTTGTACACATCGCTTTGGCTCATTCACATATCTCCACCATTTACGCACGGGCTACCCTTTGCTAGGGACCGGGCTTTGCAACATGGAAGGTATAACACTTGAGGTCACAGACATGAAGGTGCTTAAGCTGAGCCTGTTCAGATGTGTTTTATTAGGTGGCCTTACAAATCAGGTTTCACATAAGTTTCTGAATTTCTGGCTTCCCATGAAAAGTCTGGAGGTATGGCAAATTGTGCCCACATTCGCACAACATCCACTGGAATGAGTAGAAGCCAACTCTTTTGGCCAGGGGTGAGCTTAAGTCTTTCCGGCTGCTCCCACTTCCTGATGCCTTACGCCTGCTCCTCTTGACTCACTAGGTTACCTGCTTGCCCCTAGTAAGCATTTAAGTTTGCAAACCTTGATTTTTAAAAAAGAGAAAAATATGCATCTATGTTCTAAAGATAAGATGAAACCTTTTAATTGAGGAAATAATAAGTGATTATTATGTTTGAAGAAAGTCTTGTTGTTTTGTATTAAGACTTCATTTTCCCAGGAGAGAGTTGATATTATTTTGATGTTATTTTTTATTTTTGACGATAGAGCAATTTGACCCAGAATTCGTAGTGACAGTCCTTTTGGATGAAAATCTTTTCAGGACCTTTTAATTAGGAATTGACAGGGTGATTAACTTACAATTCACGAAAATAAACGTGAAAAGGAAAAGTGCAGGTCAATTTCTGACTGTGTTAAACTGTAAGGACAGCACCACTGGCAAGTGATTGTTCCCTTTTAACTGCTTTTCTAATTTTTCTTAATTGGATCCTTTGTTTTCTAATTGGATAGGGAGAACCATCATATGGCTTTCAATTATTAGCTCTGGCATGGTGATCCTGTCATATGGCACATGCTAAGTAGTCAGACTCTCAACATATAGGGCAAAATACATACCATCTCCAAGAAGCTTTCTGTGTGAGTAAGAGAGGGGCACCCCCTCCCCGATGTCCTGAGCGAGTCCACAGAAGTCCATGCTGAAATGGGATGTACTAACCAGCTTGGTTTTCCAGGGAGACTGTTTGTACTTGTGCTTCCATTATCTTAAGGTAATAATTTCTGAAAATATTTGCTCATCATTATATAGAAATGCTCCTAAGAGTACAAGCTTATCATTTCATTCCTAGAAATTGTGTATGTGTACACACATGTACATACACACAAACATACAAATGCATACACAAGAAAATGCCAGGGGCCTCAAAGTAATTTGTTTCTTCTGCCCTCTGCTGAATTTAGAGATTCTTTTTCTAAAAAAGTTTCACCATGGCTTTCTCATTTTACAGCTTCCATTGGATTTCTTTTGCCTACAGGATTAAATCTAAATATTTTATTATGACCTAAATCTGACCCCAACATTTTTCTTCAGTTCCATCCTCCAAAATGGCCAGGCCTGCACTACAACCTCTGTTCACGGAACTGTAACTGTCCCTTGGAGACAGTGGGTCTTCCACCATTCTGTTCATGTCAGTCCTGCTTCTTAGTATGTCTTCTACATTTTCCTTTGTTTGGTTAGTCTTATTCATTGGTCAGGATTAGATTAAAAGGTTTACCTTCCCAGCGACACTCACCTGACACCCACCCAAGGTACAATCTGTTATTTGTTTTTTTTTGTTGTTTTTTTGCAACCGCAGAGCTTGTTAGTATCTCTGTACTAGCTTCTGCTCATTCCTTCATTCAAAAATACTTTTTTTAAAAAAAATACTTTTTAATCAATAAAACTGGACAACAAACATTCTTTGAACATCTATATGTATAAGTGTTGAGCTCTGGGGCTACAAGGTTACCAAGATGGCTGTGGTCCCTGATTGCATTGACATGTAACTAATCCTTATCAGTGGTTGTCAACCTTGGCTGCACATTAGAATCACCTGAGAATCTTTTTAAAATCCTGATTTCTGGGCCTCATCCTCCGGAAATTCTGTTTCTTTGTTACTAATGTTGTGGCCTCACCCCATAACAAAGAAATAGAATTTCCGGAGGATGAGGCCCAGAAATCAGGATTTTAAAAAGATTCCCAGGTGATTCTAATGTGCAGCCAAGGTTGAGAACCACTGGCTTAGATGATCGTCTCCCTTACTAGACTGTGAAAGTACAGAGGGTAGGAATATCTGCCTTATTTTATATTTGTTCAGTAGTGCCTAGACTTGCACCTGGCTCAAGCAAGATGAGGAAGAAATACTCATTGGCTTTTCATGTTTTCTGGATGAAGAACAAAAATCAGTTTTATAAAATCTCATTCCTTAGTGAGTTAACCAACGACACCTACAATCCTGGCTTTTAAACTTGGAACAGTTAGTTGACATAACCATGGTTGTTGTTTTTGAAACGTTATGGAATCTAATGACCTTTTGGTCTAAGCCTCTTTATGCCTTTAGTGTGTATATGTCAGGCCCTGTGATGGGCACTTTGGCTCAGCACCGTGGAATAGTCTTTTCCCAGAGAGGAATCACAGCCTCTGATTAAAGGCCCTTAGCAGGCAGGGACAGGGCACAGCTGGGGTTTGAATCCGGCTAAATCCCATCAGATTGAAAATCAAGAAGCTGATGCGTTTGAAGATTATAAATCTGGAAAGCTGTGGAGACGAGGGGCTGGGAGTCCCCGCTCAGAGCAGGTAGTGCCACTTCTCTTTGGCTGTTGGTGCTGCTTCCTCTGGCTGATGCTCCCAGAATGACTTTAATGATGGACACGTGAAGGGATAAGATTTTAATTCTGGGAACCTAACCCTATTCCTCTCCCTTTGGAAAAGAGAAGCAATTAAAGTCTTGGAGAAGACATAATTGAGACTATGGACTGTCATGGAAATGAGGACTTGAAATAGAATGCCAGAAACTCTTGTTCCATGGCTCCTTGTTTTTCTGAAAGGCGTAAGTACAACTTCAAATATAAGAAGAGCTTAAAGCTGGCAGGTCTGTTAGCTTCCTGTTACCGATGACTTTAAAATATGTTTTTATTGATTTTAGAAAGGAAGGAAAGGAGAGGGGTGGGAGAGAGAGAGAGAGAGAGAGAGAGAGATCAGTGATGAGAGAGAATCATTGATTATCTGCCTCCTACTAGGGATGGAGCCAGAAGCCCAGGCATGTGCCCTGACCAGGAATCAAACCATGACCTCCTGGTTCATGGGTTGAGGCTCAATCACTGAGGCACACTGGCCAGGCTGTTACCAGTGACATTAGATCATGGGGTTCTGCCTCATGTGATTTTCCTTGGCTTTGTGGTATGTGTATATGCCCTGCTTGATAAAGCCATGCATTGAATTTATTGTGGTTGTTTCTCTGTTCTTGGCCACAAGCTGACTCACTGGTGCCATTGTCAAAATGAAGACATTCAGGAGGGCAGGGGAAGTCTCTCCTTCCGCTGCAGGCAGTTCTGTGGCTGCCAGAGCCGCCTGTACCTCTGGCTGTCCCTTGAGCAGACTGTCTTTGCTGAATACTCCATCCATGCAGGCAGCCTATGCCGCTGAGCTCATTATTGCTGTAAGTGTTTGCTCTTGGATTCGTGCTTCGCGCGTTTTATTTACATGCTTTATTTTTCATTTTATGAACAAATCGATAACTAGACTTATTCTTTATCGCACTGGATTAGTTTTATTTATTCCGTTTGAATTTGATTAAAAAGCTGTCAAACATAAGTCTACATTTTTATCCGCAGACTATATTCACAAAGCTAGGTCTGAGATGTGTTCAGCTAGAACATGCTTTTCAAAAGAAAACAATGTTTGCTACATTCTAGACAGTTATCCTTTTGTTTATCTATGACAAGGGAAACTAACCATCAAATGGAGAAAGCAATCCAAGTCTAGTCAAGGAATTCTTAAGGCATTTAAAAAAATGCCTTCTAAAAAAGTTTTTTTTTGAGATTGATTTAATGTAATTCACCAATAAAGCATCCTCAGAAGCATAATAAAAATCCTACATAAAATGACATAGTCAGGGAAAGGGAGGATATACAGTTTGATGAAGCTTCAAAATGGATGCTAACATTAAAAATGAGCAGTCATGCAATTCCTGTATAATATAAAGACCAACATTGCAGGGCACTAATTTGCCTCTAATTTATAAGACAGTATGTTTATGGGACTGCAAATAGTATATATAAAGAGCATATCCAATGGCAAATGTTTTGAACTGTCATTTCTCTTCAGAAAAAACTCCATTCAACAAGAATTTATACATTCCACTACATAGCACCAAGGATAATCAGACTACATTTACACATACAAAAATGTTCTTGAGCGATGCAATATGTCTATTTTCATTATGAACCTGACCTCATTTGTTCTATTTAAAAATTATTAATTTCTGCCTCCCCTCATGTTTTGGTTCTTCTCACATATAAGTAGGAGTGTGGGAGCATGCACGAGGCAGCCAGGTAAGGAGAAGGGTCACTCTCAACCTCACTCACTCACTCACTCACTCACTCACTCACTCACATATCTACACACACAAAAGCACACACCCGATGCCTGGGAGCAGCATTAAAATGATTTCTTTGGATATGTGCTATCCTCTCTATTAGAGCACTGAAGGGGTTAATGCAGAACACATATAGGCAAATATTGTCAACTATTTTATTCAAATGTTTGGAACTTAAACACAAAATCATCATTAAGTTTTCACAAAATGAGGCATCTGTTGCTTGAAAGGAAAAAAAAATATTTCAGAAATATGTTTACAGAAATGTAAAAATATTAGGCATCGAGACAGATGTGAACATATTCAGTAACTTGTCTTGTCTGTCAGTCTTCCTCTGAGCCGAAGATCTTCTTGTACTCGCTCAGCATGAGCTCAGCTATCTGGTTCTGGTAGACCATGTGTATCGCCATGTTCCCCGTCTCGTTCTCAGCTCGCAGAAGGGTGGGTCCAAATACAATCCCTAAGCTCTGGGTGGACATGAGGTTCTTGGAGGCTTTGTCCACTATCCTGTGAAGAGAGAGAGCGAAGGAAAGAGAAAAAAAATTCCATTGGAGTTTGAAGTAAAATTGTAGCTACTTTTGAATAATAAAGTTCAGTGTTTTTGAATTATTTTTTAAAAATTAAATTTCAGTTTAAAGAAGGAAAGTAAGGGTGCTGACTGGCTTTGGCAAAACAGGGAATGCAACATAAGCAAAATTTTTTCAGTTTGCAGAAAAACTATGTCAACCACAACTATTTTATCTTCTACTCTTTATGCTTTACTGTATGGAAACAGAACTGATGACTTTGGGGGAAGAATTCATTGCCATGTACAACTTTTTATCCCCTTGGTAACTAGCCATTGTGGGTACTCTATGAATATTTGTGAAATAAACATGTGAATAAACTATACAGCAAAAATTACTGTGGAGATTTACTAGGATTCAGCCTTTGAAGGGTGTATGAGCAGTGGGCCTACACAGCCCCCAGTCAGAGGGGGCGGGAAGCCTTCCTCGATTTCCATCCTTTCACAAACCTAACTCTCTAAGGTACCACTTCTGTGACCTAAAGGCTATGCCTTCTCTCTCCTGAGAAAGATTGAGAAGGACCAAAGCCATCCATTTGTGACTCCCCACAGCACAAGATCATGGTGAACAAAATGTCCTTGACCTGGTCAATATCAATAATAACCAAGTATTTTTCTAAGCAATTTTATTATCTCATTTAATCCTCACAACACTCCCATGAGGTAGCTTGTATTATTAAGCCCATTTTATGAATGAGGCCAAGGGTGGTGAAGTGTCTGATGTCACAGGGACCTGAGGTTCAAATCCAGGTAGCCTGGTTCCAGTGCTTGTGGAAACTTCATCGCCGTGGTGTGTGCTAATGATGCCTATGCTTAATAAATGGGCTGATTTTTCACTTTGCCATCCTCCACATGATTATGAGATAATTCCATAAGAGGGTCTGAAGTTTTATTCTTCACTATAGTATTGTGATGGACAGGTTGGTTACAATAGATTTACTGTGGGCAAAATGACCCTTAAGTTTGGACTGAATATTCAAGACATCTTGACTCCTTTTTATAAATGGAGAGCATTTGTACTTGTGAGTACTATTGGCCATGGCTACATATCTGGAAGAGATTGCCATATTTTTATTGTATAGTGAATTATAGGAGACTTCAACTTTAAAGTTTCCTTTGGAGTATAAGAAACTATGCTACATATAAGTGAGATCATATCATATTTGTCTTTCTCTGACTGGCTTATTTCACTTAGCATAATACTCCCCAGGTCCATCCTTGTTGTCTCAGAGGAAAGGGGAGGGGGAAGAGATTAACCAAATAATTTATATGCATATATGCATAACCTATAGACATGGACAATAGTGTGGTGAAGGTCTGGGGATGGAGCTCGAATGGAGAGGAGGGGATCAATGGGGGGAAAAGAAAGGGACATCTGTAATACTTTCAACTATAAAGTTAAATTACAAAAAGAAAATATGCCATATTGCTGCTACATTTACCAAAAGTCAGTAGAATTATTTTTAACATCCTCCTACCCTGAAGTAGGGGCAAATGGAGTGGGCCTTTGCTTCCCTTTAACACACCTATTCATCTTGATTTATGAACTCTCTTGAGCTTCTCCAAGATCTCTTTATTATACAAGTTATTATTAAGATTCACGGTGAAGGAAAACAGGTTTTCTCTTTTGGTTATAAATTAATACCATTTTATGATACCAATTCCTTCAGTGACTCCACCACACACACACACACACACACACACACACACACACACACTCACACACAAATTGTTAAAGGTAAATATGTAGAGAGATAACATAACTAACCAATCAATTAATTAGGTAAAAGTTGCTTTAACAACATAGCTCTTTGGTAGAAAGGTCAATGTTGATGAGATTTATTTAGCAGAGACAGGGCTAGGAGGTCAAAGGGCATGGAGAAGGTAGAATCAAAAGCAAGAGAGTATTGGTAGTTTGAAGGTGAATGACTGATATAAAGCACCTTGGCCAACAGGGTAGGAAAACGTTAGGACGGAGTCAAGGAGAAAGGGACAACATAAGGATAGATTCAGGACTAAAAATATATTTTCTACTAAATAATGGCTATAATTTCAGTTGGCAGCAGAAACAGGGAGATTTGGGATAGCTGGGAGACAGGCTGTTCCAAACTCACAAGGGTGAGGCTAGAAATCAAGGGAAGTCCAAGAGCTCATCGTTGGAGGGGCAGTCGTGGCGGTGAGGAGGTTATGGGGGTAGAAGCTGGGAGAGTCCGTGGCATCTGGAGGAACTTGGGTGAGTGGAGGCGTAAAGAGGTAATTAGCTCTCTGGAGTATGCCAGACAGATGCAGCATGTGGGACCCAGGTCACTGGGGGAGAGAAAGAGGCTGAAATGGGGTTAGACCTTTTTCAATTTCTCCAGAGATATTTATGGTTTTTTTTCTTCTCAGCAAAGGTCTGGCCAAAGCTAGAGGAGGAAACCAAAATCGAGTTTCACAAGGATGGCCAGCAAGAGGCTGGAGCTGCATGTCATAGCCCCCTTGGGAAAAGGGTTCTCTGTCTTGGCTGGCAGGTCATGGGAGAGAATCCATGCAGTGGATTTCTGCCAGTGCATCAGTTTTCTAAGATTTCTGTGGACAAATGTTTACTTTGTGCTTTTATGCACGTGTATACATGGAACAATCATTCCATCTCAAACCTGTATCATTGGTGTCAATTTCTCTACACACTTAATCAATTTAAATAAAACCAGCTTTAACTTATGAATGCTTTAAAATAACGTTGTTGTTATAATTATGGTTTACTAGATAACATATAGTTTTGTATTTTTGTTATATTTGCATTACTGAAGGTTAAGTTCTTAGGTTGGAATTGTTTCCTAAGTTGGGAAAATCAAGTTACTTGTAATAACTCTTAGAAAAATCAAATGTATTTAAGAAAAAAATAAGAAAATGTGGATGTGTATTGTGTAAAATATAAGTTATCTTGCTTATTCACTGTTATAAAATGTGTGTTTGCTTGTGGGTGTATAATATATAAATATCAACTAACTAGTAGTTGGTGTATTGAGAAATTAATCAATCTTTAGGTTAGAAAAGATGCTAATTATGAAGACTAATTTGGGGAGGAAGTTACCAACTGTTAAACTATATGATTCATGTAGATAGGCAATATATATATTCTCATATTAACATTTAAAGTAGATTACATCTCTTTTTAATAGACAGTGGAAATAGACATGGGGGATGTCTAGGGAAACATATTAATGCTACTATTATAAACTTCATTACTCAAATGTGAACTTACCTACTTTCTACTTCAATAGACTCTTAAATAGTTAAGTGATTGATTTAGGACCACATAGGAAGTCAACCCCTGTTTAAAATAATAGGTGGAATACTATCCTACAAAATTATTTAAATCTTAGTTTTGGGTGTATTTTTTGTGTGCCTCAAATCAATGTATATCATAATTCTAGTCTCACTGTGGGGATCAGCTTAGCATTGCAAGTGCCATTATTTCTAAAGATTTCTACTAGTAAAACATACAGAAGAAACAGAGGCTATTGAAAGAAATAAAAGCACTGCATGACGAAAAAAATTCAATTTAGTATCTAAGGTGGAAAACTGTCAAATAGAGTAAGTTGTATTTCCAGTTGCTTAAAATAAAGTTGTGTTGTATTATTGGAGGTGGAGGGGGAGTCTGATTTAGAAACCAAATACTAGGAGTTTGGCTTTTATGAAAGTGAGTTTTGCAAAACACCATTTCTGTGATAGATTTCATAAAAATAGCACTCCAGAGTAAAATAAGTTTGAAGGAAGCTGTGTGCAATTTTTTTCCTTAAAAATTCATACTGCATAATAAAGGCTCTGACAAGTCCTGCAGAAAGTATCTTTGTTTACCTTTGTGTGACTCCTGTGTTCCCTAACTTGCTTGAATGTTGTAGATTCTCCAGAGTGACAAGAGGAGCCATATTAAAAAAATGTTGCTCTAGTTGCTTGGCTAAGGGCCTATTAAATAAGTCTGAAAATGCTCTGGATTTTACCCTTTCCTATGGCACCCTGGCTTCAGAACTATGGAGTAGCTAACTCAAAGAGGTCAGGCTCTGGCGCGCTCTGGAGAGTTCCAGCCCTCTGGCAGGGCTTAGCTTTCATTAGGCCTTAGACTCTATGACAGTGTTGTAAATTTCGATCTGCAATTTAACCTGATTTCAGCAAAGAAAAGACACTCCGCTACCATGATCCCCGCCCCCCAAAAAAATAAAAAATAAAAAAATCCAAGAAGCAAAAGAACACATCTGAAGGAGAAAAGTGAGGGCAAAGACATGGCTGAGAGATGAACATACAGTGAAATACAGTGAATTGATGGATGGGTAAGAAGGTGCAAAAACATTTGGACTTTAGATCAATATTTGGAAATTCTTCTACATGTTTGTTTACTTACCATTAATTTACTCCTAAGAAATCCTTAGAGCAAAGATACCTGATTCTAAACAACGTGAAGAGCTCAACGTTTAGTGCCTGTGAACACTTGACTAATAGGAAAAAGACCCCAAAGAGCAACTCTTGAAAAGGGCTATTTATTAATACTGTTTAGTTTAAAATAGCCTGACAAAAATAATTATGATTTTATGAATTTGTTCATGAAATAGCACTTGATATATATTCATAGTAAAAGGAATTCTTATACCGCTAAGTAAAATTCAAGTTTATAAAATCTTGAAGTCGGTAAGAATTCATTTTTCTGGCAAGAGCTTAAAAGGATGATATACAGTTTACAGCATAAAAAGGAGAGGAAATGCCAGAGCTACTTTTTGCAGAGTCCAAATGGAAGGAGCAATGATCCATCAATTTAAGATTATTTTAGAAACAATCTATAATCCAGTGCTACAGATGTTGGACCCCAGACAAAAAATTCCTCGCAGCCTTATGCTGGGTAAGTTTTTCCAAGAGTGAGCTGAATTGCTAACTCAAAGAAATTTCTTGGTTGCTTAAAATTACAGCCAAATGGCTCAAACTGAAAGACAGCTTTACTAGAAAACTCAGAATTAATGCTGAATTAAGAAGACCAAAGCATTTAATAATAGTCCAGCTCTAAACAGATATATGGATGCAAACTTCCTTTTAAGTTTGTGTTTGCTTTTACCATTAATGACTTGCAAAGGAAGTTGAAAGCCACATAATTGCCTGCAGGACAACTCTCAAGTTATTGGAAGTGTATTAAAAGTGCTCCCTTCCCTTTCTCTGTAATGCTGGGATTGTCCAACACACATAACTTGAAGGTGCTTTAACTTGAATGGGGAAAGTGTGGTGGTAAATGTACTCCTACCATCAGGTCACCAGCCACTGTATGTGAAATGTTAAATGTGACTTTGACCACTTAAGTGACAAAGGCTGTTAAAAATAAAATAAATGTTCAATGTGCTCAACTTATTTTTCCTATGTGCTATATCTACTTTGGGGGTTATTTATGCTAACCATATACTTGCTTATCCTCAATGTACACAAACTATACCACTGTGTGTGTGTGGTGTGTGTGAGTGTGTGTGTGTGTGCGTGTGTATGAATTAGCAGTAATTCCACTTTCTCCCTTAAAGTTATGTCTCTATGTCAGAAATATTTTCAAATATTATCAAAGCAGAAGAGTGCATTCACCAATGATTTTCCATTCAACATGTGTTTCAAGGTGGTCATTCATTGGAAATTCAGCCCTTGGTATATGCTAATTTTTAAATAAAATGGTTTAATTTAATTGTAAAGCCTTTCCATTTGGATTTAAATGTCTTACTATTATTATTAATCTTCTAAACAAGTTAAAAATTATCCGCTGAAACAGGAATTACTGCTATATTTGTACATTTTTGCTTTTCAATAATCTTTAAAGCCAAGTATATATAATTCTCTCAAAGCACATTATGGAAAAGGAGCTTTATATGGCAATTGCATATTCATAGCTGACATGGCCTTATTCTTTATATTTATTAAGTACCCTCTCCCTTTGCACAGATTTCAATGTAGAAGATTGAACATTTTCAATTATTCACTTGTTTCATATTTTTATTGATTGGACATTATAGGGAGCTTCTAAAGTAACTTTTAAAGCAATATTCAGAATATCTAATAAGATAGAAAGAATGATAAAGTAGTAAGAATGAATAGCCTATGGATTTCAAAATGACTTATTTCCAGTTAGAATATGTATTCTATAATGTGACAACAACCATTGATAAAGTGGGTTATTACAGCCAAATCCTTTAAATAGTAGGTAATATCATAAAGAAACACTACGAGTTATTATTATTTGTTGAATACCTATTATGTGCTAATCACTATGCTTCAACTCTTTCACAATTTTGAAAGATTTAAAAGTCAACTTCCATTTCTTTTTTTCTGATTACATTCAATTCAAGAGAATTTTTAAATTGATTTTAGGGAGAGGGAGAGGAGGGGTAGGGAGAGAGAGAGAGAGAGAGAGGTGAGAGAGAAACACTGATTAGATGCTGCCCGTATGTGCTATAGCTACTTTGGGGGGAATTCATGCAAACCATATCCCCTGCAATCTAGGCATATGCCCTGACCAGGAATCAAACCTGCCACCTTTTTGGTGTACATATGACGCTCCAACCAACTGGCTAGGGCTCAAGAAAATTAAAAAAGGTTAGAAAAATATAATAAAGAAAAAATTCACCAGTAACCGTAAACACAGTAACTCAATGTTACCAGTATTCACTGAACACCTACCAGGTGTTGGACACTGTTCTGGGTGTCAGTGACAATGCAATGAATAAAACAAAGTCCCTGCCCATAGGAAGCTTATACTCTAGAGACCCAGACAATAAACAATACTCGAAATAATGTGTAATATGATTTTGGGCGCTGAAGTACTTCAAGAAAAACGAAGAAAAAGAGAAGCAGCCATTGTTCCACTGACCCTAGGGCCCTTTAAAAAAAAATCCTAATGTCTTCAAATCCCTACCAGAGATGCTTGTTTACTTAGCCTGGGTGAGGCCTGGCTGGTTGCAGATAATATTGCCCTGAAGGCGCTCAGCACCCAAAGAGCCCTTTCTAAGGAAAGGACACAGGGCGGAGACCTGCTTCCATGCTCACCAGGGGAAGGAGAACTCGGAGCAGGGAAGAGGAGACAGAAAGCCCCAGTGGTGAAGTTGTCTGTGGTGGATCTAGGAATAGAGAGGAGGATAGGATGGCTGGAGGCTGGGGAATGAGGCGAAGGAGGTAGGAGAGGCTGTGGGGGAACTTATGGGCCTTGGTATGGATTTGGGATTTAATTCTAAAGACGATGTGAATCCATTCTTGGGTTTTGTCCAGAAGAATGACATTGCCAGGATTTAGGTGTTATACATGTATAAATAAAGACTTTATTTACAAACATATTCCAAAAAAATCCTTTCTATATGATTCTGTACCAAGCACTTTTTCACTTTTATCTTGTATATGTAATATTTATTATTTACTCATTACCTTATATGGGACCTAGTGGGTTGCACCTTATGATTTCTTAATATAAGTGAAATTGATATATTAAAAAAAAATCTTTCCATGTACTCTTCCTCCACATTTTGGAGCATTTCTCTAGACAGCATTTCCCAACCAGGGGGAATTTTGCCACCCCCATGAGGCATTTGGCAATTGCTGTAGACATCTGCGATTGCCATGTCTGGGTGGGGGTTGCTGCTGTCATCCAGTGGGTAGAAGCAAAGGATGCTGCTCGAATTCTAGGATGCCGCTTGCATTCTACGATGTGCAGGACAGCTCCCCACAACAAAGGACTAGCCAGCCCAAAATGTCAATAGTGCTGCTGTTGAAAAACCCTGCAATAGGATAAAACAGTAGAAATGTAACAACTAGATCACTGGTGCCCAGACTTCACTGCTCATGAGAATAACCTGGAAGCCATGTTGAAACACAATTGCTGGGCTCTGTCCCCAGAATTCTGATTCAGCAAGTTGGGGAGGTACTTGAGGATCTGCATTCCTCACGCGTCCCAGGTGATGATCCTGCTGGGCCGGGACCGCACCAAGAACTCACGTTAGGTCATTAAGTTATGGCTCTTCTATTTTTAAAATACGACAACACGAGATATGTTAACACATTGCACTGCAAGGACCATGTGATCCTGGCATCATTATTATCATTTGGTATTATTCTTTTTAAAATAATTGTCAATTTGATAGGGAAAAAATGGTCTGTCATTCAGTGGACTTAGGATTCTTCCAAGTAAGGAAATGGGGAAGAAGCAAAAAAAAGCATTCATGCTGATTTTCTCTTCTGTGAATAGCTGTCCATACCCTCTGCCCCTCTCCTATTGAGTGTGTATCAGATTGTTTGTTTAATCTATTTATTTATTTTGTACTAGAGGCCCAATCCATGAAATTCGTGCAAGAGTAGGCCTTCCTTCCCCCAGCTGCTGGCACCAGCTTCCCTCTGGCACCCAGGGAAGGACATCTGGTCTAATTAGCATATTATGCTTTTATTATTATAGATTATTACAGATGATAAAACTAATACATAATCTTTGAAAAATGTACCAATCAGGGGTATGTAGAGTAAAAAAGTAAACTCCTCTTGTTTCCCACTAAAACTCCTTCATGTTAACTGTAATTAACAGATGGGTGTGCCTTCGGGATATTTTCCTATCTATCCATCTACTTATCTTCTTATATATTTTTTCCATCTAAAAATTGAGATAAAAAGTACATTAAATGCTACTTCCCCTTTAAGTATATATTGTAGGCATTTTTCCAAGTCCGTACATATAAAAATACCTCATCCTTTAAAAAAAGTTGTTACATTTTGTAGTATGGAAATACCTTAATTTATTTAACCATTGTCTTGCTGGTGGACTTTTTCGTTGATTCTAATACTTTGCTATTACAGACAATGCTACAATGAACATCTTACACATGTAGTTTTTTGAATTTTTATGTATTAGGAAGCATGACATTTCATTCTTTTTGTTGTACTTACATTCTCCCAAGGATTTTGTTTCTTAATTTTATTTATTTATATGTTTATGTGGTCATATCTAGCACTATTTCTTTGAGAAATTCTATTTTGTTTTTGTTATTATAGAATTCATCCTTTTAGAGATCAGGTAAATATCAATGCTTTCTCCTAGTTTTTCTTTAATGATTTCATTTTCACATCCTCTAATTCATCTTAAATATATCTTATTGTGTGAAATGTGATGGTAATCTAAGTAAATTTTCTCCATAGCTAGCTAATCTCCCCAAAACATTTGTTGAGAGATGATCCATTCTCCATTGATTTGTGATGCCATGTTCTCATGCAGTTTTCTACACTTACAGACACACACACACACCAGATACATCCTATTCTGGTGACAATTATGTGTGTATTCTAAACTAGTACCTCACTGTTTAAATCACTGTAACTTTGATATATATTAGGAATATTCTTCCTATCAATTTTTTTCTTTTTCAGGTGTGAAAGAAAATTTTCAGATGAATTTTTTCAGATGAACAAAATAAGCCTAAAGAAAGATTGAATAACTTGATCAAAGTCACATAGTAAATGACAGCACCTAGATTAAGATGAAGATCATGATTACTCTGGGATAGAGATTTTTTTTTTTTGTCAAATAACTAAGGGGTAAGGGCATGTGCTGGGGAGAGGTTTGGGGGGAGGTCAATGGGGGAAAAAGGAGACATATGTACTACTAGTAGTATTTGTAATACTTTAAACAATAAAAAAATTAATTAAAAAAACTTTGCACTTGAAATCAACGGCTCTCTAATCACGAGGCCTAAGCCTGAGAAAGACTTGAAGGGAAGCAAGTCAGAGAGGCAGCAAGCAGTCTTAGGTAACATTTTTAATTACCTAATTCACATCCAAGTATGTATTTACAAAGATGAGAAGGGTGCTCAGGTGGAAGAAAAACTCAATTAATATGTATTGTCTTTTTCTCCAGATTCACAGTGTTTTAAACTTCTGAAAGCATTTATTTCTCATTGTGACTGGAACTGCATTATTGGTGAGATAGACTGAGAATTTCAGCTATGGGTTCCCTTAGGCATTTTCTCCCAAGCTTTGACGTGGTTTTAGCCATCCACAGTTGACCATGTCAGCAGGAAAAAGAGTTTTGGAGTTTATTCCCTGAGCTCTGCTGATCTCCCAGTACTACTGATAATATCAGCTGGGAGGGCACTCCCTCCATTTAGGGGACAGAGGTTAGAAAATATACATTGTATTATTCTCTACCCAAAATTTGTTCAATAGGGCAGTTAAAAAACTGGAATGTGCCATTTGATACAGAATATTGGGGGTTGTGCATGGATTAGCATTAATTAGGCCAAGTAGACTAAGGCACCTAATTATAAAATACTAGAGGCCTGATGCACAAAATTCGTGCAAGGGGCTCAGCCCTGGCGGCCCCGGCTACGTCTGGAAGGTCCTCCGGTCTAATTAGCATATTATGCTTTTATTATTATAGATTAGTAGAAAATATAGAACTTAAATATTTGCCTGATGGTGTTAGATAAATTTAAAAGGAACACTATCGATATGCAACATCAGAATTCATCAACCTCTCTTTTACTTTACCTTTTCACATAGGTGAAGAGAACAACTATTTCACTTCCTACTAAGGGCATCTACATCAAATCTTCAGCAGCTACTTTAAAATTGTCTCTTTGTTTAAAAGATTCCCAAATAGGTAAAAGAGAATCAGTTGGAATTTGGGTACTGTCATTCAATCATCCATGCTTAATTTTACTTTCTGATACTTTTTACAGTGACTTGACATTAAGAGCGACTGCTTGGCTGAATCCCCAGCCCTGGTAGTGTGCGTGCGGAAGTCAATCAATTGATGTGTCTCTCTGACATCGATCTTTCTCTCTCTGTGTCTCTCCCTCTCCCTTCCATTCTCTCTAAAAATCAATGGGAACATGTTGTGGGGTGAGGATTAATGAGAGAGAGAGAGAGAGAGAGAGAGAGAGACTGACTGACTCTGTGTAACAGGAGAGCCCCCAGTGAATGCACCCAGTGGAGTGATGTGCTCCTCAGTAGTGGAGGAAAGGGACCCAAGGAGTTTGACTTGGAAGAAAGAATAGTTAAGGAAGCCATGACGACTGAATGCAAAAACAAACAAACAAACAAACAAAAAAATAACCAACAAAAAAAAAACACAACATGATATGGAAGAAAATTTCAACTGTGCTCTAGTAAATCCAGTTCCTAGAATTAGCCCAGAGACCGAATTCATCCCCTTATTAAGGATTTTGTGTTGAAAATAGACTAGGCTGCTACAAAGGATTCATATTTATTATAGAAAGTTTAGAAAATGCAGACAAATAAAAAAGGAAAATGAAAGTCCCTCATAATCTCATCACTTGTATATCACTACTACTAATATTTGGTTGGTATAGATTTTTTCACATGTATACTAGAAAAGTACAGGGAGCATCCATTAAGGTTATGAAATATTTTGTACATAAAAAGGCCATGAGTTTCTCATCAGGAGGGATTCAGAAATGTCTAAGATTCCTGTGTTGGATGGAAGTGAAATAACATTTAAAATGTTGTTTGGGCTCCCAGATTAATGATGAAAGAGTGCACATTCTGAGAAAGTCAAACTATCATTTGAGATGAGGTGGAATAATGTATATTTGCTGAAGTTTCTGGTTTCTTCCCTACCCTTCCTTGTACTCTTGTGCTTCTATCCTTTCCCCAAAATTCAGTCAGCAGCATTTTTTTTTTTTACCTCAGTGGATATAGTAGAGCAGAAAAACAGAGAAAGTACTTTGGACTTTGCAAATGAAGACATTGGAATTGAAAAGAACTGTACCTCTGAGTTTAAAAAACTTAAGCGTCCAAGAAATCAGAGTTGCAGCTCTGACCTAACCAATAGATTGGAAGGTAGGTGAAGAGCCAGGCTACCCTGCTGCCAGACAGAAGAAAGATTTCCTGGAGAGGCAGGGAGAAGAGAGATGAGGTCCTGGTGAGGTCCCGCAGAAGTGCTGAGTCCGGAGCCCTTCCTACCCCTCTTCCCTGGGATACAGGCTGTTAGAAGTTTGGAGGATTCTGAGATTAGACAGATCTATGTTCTTTTCCTTGGAGAAAACCTAGGGATATAGCAAGACTCCAGAATTCCTAAATCCAATATATCAGAATAGTTAAATAAAAATTACCACATTGTTTATCGAGGCAAAGGTGGCATTAAGATAGCTTTACAGAGTTCTTCCTGAGCAGAGACTGAAACTCAGACCTGGGATTAGAAGTTGGGGATGATGGCAGAAAACCAGAGGGAATGAAGACCAGCTTGAACAGGTGACATGAGCCCCATACTTTCTACCCTACTCATCTGTTTTATTAACTTTCTTCAGTAGAATGTAAACATCTTAAGCACCAGGACTTTATTTATTTTTGTTTAGTGCAGTATCCCTAGATGAAGATTAGTGTTTGGCTCATAGTACTAGGTGCTCAATAAATATTTATTGAAATACTGAAAATGGATGCTCTTGCTGTCCCACCAAATGCTTAGGCTGTATGTAGCTCTTCAGAACTAGAATCAGGCCAGGAAAATGTCCACAAGGCACTCTGAATTGACTAGACTGAAATCATTTAGGTGAGTGGGCCTTAACAGAGAAATTAGTTTTTATTATGGCACAATAATTACGCTTCTTGCACACCTGAATTTCATACCTACTCTGAGATAATAAGAACATGAAGGCAGAGGTAAAGAGAGCCGCTGTTTCTTGAGAACTTGTCAGGGGTCTATAAGCATGCAGAGTGCCTTTCCCGTGTACTATCTGACAATGAGTTTCCAACATGTACCCAATTCGGACAAAACTGGTGAGAGGAGTTTAGAATAGAATGTCATTTTTATCTGCTTTATACTATAGATGGTTGAAGTTAAAGAAAATGATACCATTTTTCTTGGTCACCGAAAATATGACTATTAAATTCTATTTTAGGTAAAATGCTCAATGTATCTGCAGAAATCCAGACCCTTTGAAATTCGCCAGGCCAGAATGGCTCAGTTGGTTGAGTATCAGCCTGTACACTGAAAGCTTGCCAGTTTGATTCCAGGTAAGGGCACATATCTGGCTTGCAGGTTTAACCCTAGTCAGGGCACATATGGAAGGCAATGATTGATGTTATTCTCTCACATTGATGTTCCTCTCTTTTCTCTCTCTCTCTCTTTCTCTATCTCTCTCTCTCTCTCTCTCTCTCTCTCTGCATGTCCTCGGGTGAGGATAAAAAAAAAAGTATGCAATGCTTTCCTCAAAGATAGAAACTATTTATTTTGCTATTATACACATGTTTATAATCTCTATTGAGGTGGAGAAATAAAGTGTGCCAGTTTCTGCATATGTCCTTATACATGCGGATGTTGGTCTAGCTCATGATTCCATTGTCCAGCACACACATCTGTATTTACCTTTTGTAAAAAAATTCTATAGGCAGGATTAAATGTATCATTTCTAGGGACCATTATCAAGCTCTATCTTGGGTTTTATAAAAGGGTCTCTCCTAGTCTGCAGGCTGCTAAGGGGCCAATCTTATATTTAATAATTTGGTATTGATGGTGGCTGTTTTGGACCCAGAGATGGACCACTCAAACTTTCTTTCAAGGAAGGACTTCCTGCCTAGCTGTGGGGAGCAAGGTTAGCAGATGGACTCCAGCTGTCTTTTCTTCAAGGTTTGCCTCAATTGCAGGGAGCCACCTTGCCCAAGGGCACTGACTGTTGGACAATGGGCTGCATGTACTCCAGAGCTCCCCATGTGGTTGGCTGAGGGTAAGTTGGATCTACATCAAAGTTCAACTTCTTCCTCTACCAATCCTGCTCCCTTCCATAAGGGTTGATCCCTAATAAGTACCCTGTATGCCAAACTCTGTTTCAGAACTTAACCTGTGATTATTGGTTTCAGAACTGGCCCATGAAAGCCAGCACAAATGGGGATTTAGAGCTGGTCACTTGCTGAATGGTTGGAAATGAGGGGTTTGTCAGCTGTGACAGGCAAGTACAGTCAGGTCTTGGCACAGGGTGGTAGTCCACATGTTAAAACTCTCATTGGTGCTAAATTGGGATGGTATATCCACGGAGGGGAGACTAGTAGTATGTAATATATTAGGCATTTAAAAATAATGGCAGGAGGTTGTGAATAGTAACTACAAGGTCAATGAGATTGAAGAGCTATTGCTAAGCACCATTTATACTCCACAAAAAATGTTGTTTGAAATTACAGGGCCTTTACCCTGTAAGTCAGGGTTGGCTGTAGGAAAGCCCATTACAGAACGTGGCTTACAGACAGCATTGGAGATGCTGTCAGGTAGATGCAATTATAATAATACGCAGCAGGGACAGAGGGACAGCCAAGAGGACTTGACTCACAGGGAGCAATGAAGATGTTAAAAGAACATGGCATCCCCCAGGAGCAAAATAAATAGGCAGCCAAGAAGGATGCTATTCAGCTTGTATCACTGGATTAGAATAATTCATCTAGTCATTGTTTTATCAACTACTGCTGCTTCCTGGGCACTTAGAGCTTCTTGGGTCCAGGGATCAGCAAGCAAGGAAAAGAGTGACCATCGAGTCAGAGGTCATTAACCCTGATCAGGTGGAGGAGGTAGGGTTGCTGTTACACAGTGAGGATAGGGAATAATATGTGTGGTATCTAGATGATCCACATGGGGCTTCCAAGTTCTCTGTTACCCAATTTCTCTGTTTAATGGATAGGGCAGAAAACCTTGTCTGGGAAGACACAGTGATTAAGAGCATGGATTCCTCAGGGATGGAGTTGGGAGTCACTGTGTTGGGTCAGTAACCATGACCAGCAGAGGCAATTACTGAGATTCCCTGAAATGGACAGTGGAGAAGGGAGATGATGAGTGTCAGCTCTGGGCTCAGGCCAACATTCAGCTCCAGGGCTTGAATCTTTCCTACTAAAGCTTCCTCTTCAAAGGCTTCCTTGGGAATGAGGCCTCCCACAGTCCTGGGGGAGAGGTTCCTCAAGCATACACAAAGAATGGATTAGAGTGGCACAAATGGTGGAATGTGGTGGACACTACATGCTCTGCTTAGATGTCTCTTCAAGGAAGAACACCCAACTGCAGTGTCAATCAGCAGTCGGCCCAGCAGTCAGCCCTGCAAGGTTTGCCTCAGCTGAAAGGAGCCTCATCCCAACACTCTCAGAAACAGCCCATGGCCAATGACTGATCACTGTGGGGGCAGACAGGCCGAGTCCTCTTGGTCCATTTAGAGACAACTCTGATGGGACATGGATGCTCCGGAGCTCCTGTGGGCTGGCCAACCGGTGTTGGCCCCACATCATAGTTTGACTTCTCTTTCTTCCTCCTGCTCCACCCCTCCTTGTGTTGGATGTTATAGATAACTGGTGCCATGTTACATCCAACCTGTGATGGTAGCCATGAGCTCTGGGGAATCAGAATCGCTCTAGTAGAACGAGAACTGGCTTGTGAAGTGACCTGAAATCTAGTCCTGTGTCTAGCTCTGTGTACATGAGTCATTCCATTCTACTCCAAATACATGTTTTATCATCAACAGAACTTAGATAAAACCGTCATGCTTCATGTATAGCACTTTATATTCTCCAACTCATTCTGGTCATTCTAGAGCAGAGTCTTAGTCCCCACTGCATGTAAATACCATCTGTGCATTCAAAGCCATATCAACAGCAGGGACTCAACCACAGATAATCTTACAACTGGCTCTAGTGAAGCACGGGTTCGATAAAAACTGTGTGTCATTCTATCACAGTGGTTCTCAACCTGTGGGTTGCGACCCCTTTGGGGGTCGAATGACCCTTTCAAAGGGGTCGCCTAAGACCATCGGAAAACACATATATAATTACATATTGTTTTTGTGATTAATCACTATGCTTTTAATTATGTTCAATTTGTAATAATGAAATTGGGGGTCACCACAACATCAGGAACTGTATTAAAGGGTCGCAGCATTAGGAAGGTTGAGAACCACTGTTCTATCAGAACTACTGCTCTAGAGAAAACCTGCAACCTGGAATCTTAGAATCATAAGTTCTTTTTCTCTGAGGTTCTCTGAGCCTCAGACTCCTTGTCCAGAAAGTGAAATTAATGATGAACTGACCTCATGGGTTGTTTTGAAGGTTATGTAAAAAATGTGTGCAAAACCCTTTGCAAATTATAGAAACACTGATTTTTATTATACATGATTATGTTTACTTCTGTCAGTTGTTATTTTATAAACGCAGAAAGGGAGATTAGGACTCACTGGTTTTCCATTCTGTCTAGAGCCTTTAACAACGTGAAGGGCTCACATAGAGATTCTGATTTTGTGGTCCCGGGTAGAGGCCCCGGTGAGTTTCTAAAAAGCTTCACAGGCAAATCTGGTGTGCAGCTGGCTTTAAAGACTTCTTGGTAAAATGACCTGTCCTAAGGTCACACAGCCACTTAGTAAAAAAGCCGAAACTCCAATCTAGACCTTACTGTGCCTTGTGAGTTTTATCCATGCTAAGTTTCCAATCTTGCACCTGAGTCTTATCATAATATTATAGGTTAGTCTTAAAATATAGTAATAGAGGTAAGAGGGAATTTGAATTTAAAACAACGACAATGAGGTACCATCTCACACCTGTCAGAATGGCTAACATCAACAAATCAATAAATGACAAATGTTGGCGAGGATGCGGAGAAAAAGGAACACTCCTGCACTGCTGGTGGGAATGCAGACTGGTGCAGCCACTGTGGAGAACAGTATGGAGTTTCCTCAAAAAACTAAAAATGGAACTTCCATTTGACCCAGTGATCCCACTTCTAGGAATATATCCCAAGAAACCAGAAACACCAATCAGAAAGGATATATGCACCCCTAGGTTCATAGCAGCACAATTTATAATAGCTAAGATTTGGAATCAGCCTAAGTGCCCATCAGCAGATGAGTGGATTAAAAAACTTTGGCACATCTATGCAATGGAATACTATGCTGCAGTAAAAAAGAGGGAATTCCTACCATTTGTAACAGCATGGATGGAGCTGGAGAGCATTATGCTAAGTGAAATAAGTCAGTCAGAGAAAGATAAATATCACATGATCTCACTCATTTGTGAACTATAATGAACAACATAAACTGAGGAACAAAAACAGATCTAGAGACAGAGAAGCATCGATCAGATGCTCAAACCTCAGAGGGAAGGGAGGGGAGGGAGGGGGTAAGGGGGAGAGATCAACCAAAGGACTTGTATGCATGCATATAAGCATAAGTGATGGACGCAGACAACAGGGGGTGAGGGTGAGGGCAAGACTGGGGGGATGAGGGGACAATGGGGGGATAAAGACACATT
The DNA here is from genome assembly GCF_028538775.1 of Myotis yumanensis. Lineage (NCBI taxonomy): Eukaryota > Metazoa > Chordata > Mammalia > Chiroptera > Vespertilionidae > Myotis > Myotis yumanensis. Next base: position 68,167,333 of record NW_027223759.1, read on the forward strand.
TGTAATACCTTAATCAATAAAAAATAATAAAATAAAATAGTGTCGAAAATAATAAAAAAATAAAATGAGTATAATGTGCCATGATTATTAAATATTAAAATAGCTATTCCTATCCCATTAGCACTAAACCATATGATTTGTGTGCTTTTAGCAAGGGGTGAAACTCTGTAGGTAACAGAAGGTATTTTTAAGATTATATGAACCAAGCATAAATTAAACAAAGTGACACCAAGGCTGAAATAATGTAAGCAAGCACGAAATGAAACATTTCAGTGAATTCAGATAGAGTAATGTACTGCTACTGTACTGCTCCCCTCTCTTGAACACTTAATTTGGAATTATGAGGGAAGAGAATAGTTGACAGACAGAGAAGGATAAATAGAGATCTGAAGATCATTTTAGTGTGATCATGACCAGGGCATTCATATTTCTCATATAGCCTGGAAACAATCTCCTACTTATTGGAAGATGTGACCTTTAAATGTTCCTTACTTGCAAAAAGACAAATATTCTAGAAGCCGTGTGTTAGCCTGTGGAGTCATCTGTCTTGGCTGCTCTGGGATTGGGGGCTACTACGGGGAGAGTGCAAATTATAGATGAGCGAATGTGTTATGTATTCTTTACATTTGCAGACTTTAGGGTAAGCTTTCTTTGACAGCTCTCTGATTTCTTTAACATAGCAAATCTTTAATCAGTCTAGATATGTTAAGATGTGATCTTTTACAGTGAATTGACTTGAGTGGAGTACTTGAGTTGAAATGTGTATATTTCCCCCTCAAAAGCTGACTTGTTTGGGGGGGGGGGGGGAATCAGATATTCTATGATATACTTTGCCTCAGTGACAAGATGTTTTGGGGGAAATCATCCAAGCTTGAAATAAAATCTTTATTGAAAGTAATTCTACATTCATGCCAGTCAGATACATTGTAGGATTAGACCAGATATCCCAGGGGGGAAACTACGGTATATGCACCAGGCAGAGTTGATTATGTGGAGCTCCTGTCAGTTCTTAACTTCCTGACAATGGCTGAAGTATTCACAGCCGCTACAACTCTGTTTTCATCTTTATTTTGAGAGAAAGTTAATACACTTTACCTTAACTACGCCAAATGTACTGGAAAATAACCCAGTAATAAGATACAGCCCGTCTACCAAGTGATAGCTGTATGTAGAGAGCATTTAGCTGTGCATTTCAAGGAAACAAATATAAGCAGCAAATGACTGAAAGATATTGTGATTATTTTTTCTGCTTGAACTTTAAAATTTTCTTGGCAAAGCCTCCTGTGTGCTGTCTTAAAATCAATGTGTATAAATAATCATGGAGCCAAGTAAATGGCTTTCATTGCAAATTCTCTTCAAATGGGAGGGCAACCTTTATTATAACTATTATTATTATTATAGCAATTTGATTATCAATGTTATTTGGTGTCAGAAAGAAAGACACAGGTGTGCCAGGTGATATTTAGTTCTACTTAGAGAATCAACAACAGCTTAAGAATTGTTTTTTGGGGGCATAGTTAATACTGCAACTAAAGAAGAGAGAAGAAGGCATAATTTTGTGTAGGTTCAGAACAGGTCACCTTAAGATGTTCCTCTGTCGTATGCAAATTGTTTTGAGCTGAAGGCAACTTTAGCAAAGGGCTCAAGAGAAACTCTGCCTCTCTGTTAAAAGAATTTGAATAATGGACCTTGCCTATAATAAGAGATAACCTCTTTGATGTACTTACATGGCAGGGCAAACAACTAATTATTGGATATGCGCTTTCCCTGCAATAAGCTTGTAAGCTCCAAGGTGCCTTACCTGATCTCTAGCTCAGAATGTCTTATATACCCATGTTCTCTTTCTGTCTCTGAATCTCTTGTGCATCTGAAGTCTCCAACTCTCTCATGTATGCAGGGTTTTCATACATATCTATGTCTTCAATTTGGTTATTTTCTCAAAATATATTTTTATTGATTTCAGAGAGGAAGGGAGAGGGAGAGAGATAGAAATATCAATGATGAGAGAGAATCATCAAATGGCTGCCTCCTGCACCTCCCCGCAATGGGGATCGAGCTCACAACCCCAGCATGTGCCCTGACCGAGAATCGAACCGTGACCTCCTGGTTCATAGGTCGATGCTCAACCACTGAGCAACACCAGCTGGGCTGGTTATTTTCTCTTGTTAATCCATCTCATGTCTATTTGATTATTAGATCAGCCAAAAGGACCTTGGAAGTAGAGGAAAATTTCTTCCTCCCTCTCACAACTTCAAATTTAGTTTTATGTTCTCATTCACTATAAAGATAACACATCATTGTAGTTCTAGAAGAAAGGGAAAGACATGACCCTCAATGCTTGCTAATAACTACATTAATTTAAAAATACAGAATGTAATTGTATAATTACCATCTTTTGGTTGTGTATTCTAAAACACATTGTTCTCATGTCACCAAAGAATGGAAGGAAGAAGGTGAAGTGGCCCATGACTTAAGCGTAAGGACAGTAATGATAGCCTCACCTAGACAAAGAAGTCTCAAGGTGAAATGAATATGTATCCTGAGAACACATCACCTGTCTGAGCAATGCATTGGTTAAAATACAAGTTAAAACTTAAGTTTAAAAAACTCTGTTTTCAAATTTAAAAAAGATTATGACTGTCTTTTAATGGGTGAGTGGATAAATCAATGGTGGGACATTCATACAATGAAATATTCAGTGGTTAAAGAAATGTGCTACCAGACAATGAAAAGACAGGAGGACCCTCAGGTGCATATTGCTAAGTGAAAGAGCTCAATATGAAAAGTCTACATACTGTATGATTCCCAGGATCTGACATTCTGGAAAAAGCAAAATTCTGAAACTAGTAAAAGATCGGTGATTGCCAGGAGTTAAGCAAGAGGGAGGAATGACTAGGCAGAGCACAGAAGATTTTTAGGGCAGTGAAACTATTCTGTATGATATTATGATGGTGAATACATGTCATTATACATGTGTCCAAATCTATGTAATTACAACATTAAGAGTGAACTTTAATATAAACTACGGACTTTAGTTAATTATTATGTATTGATATTGCTTCATCAAATGTACCACACTAATGCATGATGTTAATAGTAGGGAAAATGTATTTGTGTGTGTGTGTGTGTGTGTGTGTGTGTGTGTGTTGGAAGAGATAGTATATAGAATTCTATCATTTCTGCCCAGTTTTCTGTAAACCTAAATCTGTTCTGAAAAACAAAATCTATTAATTAAAAATGATAATGAAAGCAGATTGCATACATTCAGGGTCCAGAGGTCAATTGGCCTGCTTATCTGTCCTTATGGCCACACACACTGGAATTGCTCTGCAGTCTATGTCAGGTGCCATATCCAAAAGCATATTTAAGCCTGTCTCAACTAGAAAAACTGCATTCTGATCACTTCGTTATTCGCTTTCTTGGCATTTAAACATTCAGATTGTATTACATTGTTGTTGACATGTTTTATTTTTATCTCTAAGTTATTTCATGCACATATGCTTTATCTCTCAATTAGATTGCAAAATCTTTGCGTTTAGGTGGTGTGTTACCTTCAGCTTTACTCCTCTTTTCATTTGAAGTAGAGAGTTTGTGCATCCTATATCTTTTTGTGGCTACAAATAGTATGTGTTTTATAGGTGGCTGGCAGGTTAATTTTTATTTGTCCATGTATTTTTGCTCCAGCAGAAAATGGAGATGAACTGATAAGGTATATATATATATATATATATATATATATATATATATATATATATATTTATCTATAGTCAGAAGAAAGCTCTCCATGAATACTCTTCTTAGCTATTTTCTCTGAAGTCCAAGTGAGAGAGCCAAGTTCATCAGCAAAGATGTTGCGTCCTGGCCCTTGTCATCCCATCTTCCCTTTCTCCTGTCTTCTCTTTTCACTTTCTTTGAAAGTGAAATTACAGTGAAAAACTAGAGAAAATAATTTGGAAATACAACAATCTAATGTATCATTTAGATGTATTTTTGGACAAGGGAATTCAGTCAGTGCAGACTAGCATCATGGGGTGCTCCAGGAATACTCTGGGGAGTCATGTAACCTTCCTTCAGCTCAGCTTCCTCGTGTGGAAAACTCAGACAGTTGGGCTGGAGGAATTTTAATGCCTAAATCCTATTGTTGAACAATTGGACTCTTAAAAAAAGTTTAAACAATTTGTTTTTCTTCCTCCAAGTTAAAATGATTTGTAAGGAAGTTGACAAGCTTGGAAACACATGGCAAGCATTGTAATCAATTGTATAAGAGGGGAACCCTGAAATATAAGGGGTTGTAGTGATAGCTTACATATATATGTGTAAACTCTAGATCAATGTTTATTCCTACTCCATAGATTATATAAAGGGTGTGTATGTATATCTTTGTGATAATATATACATTTATTTATTAAAATAAAGAATGAAACAAGAAAGCAGACACTAGGGATTTTTAGGGAAACAGACATGAGCCTCCTGTTCTCTTGGAAGCGGAAGGGTGTGTCTATAGTCTGCATTTCTGTTTTCACAACACTCACACTAGAATGGTGGCGATGGATCAAGAGAGCCACTCTGGCAGAGGGATGGCACACAGGTTTGCTTTACCTGGCTGGTGGAGGCCGTTTGCTCTGTGGGGAAGGGCCCTAAAGTTGAAGTCTCAGTGGGAAAGGGGCACATGATCAGCCAATAATGTCTACATGGGATTTGGATGGAGAAGGGTGGCATCTGTGCCAGGAATGTGCCATTCAGTGGGAAAGCAATTTCAAAAGGAAATCAGATACATCTACAGAAGTAACCCAAGGTGTTCCCGGATGCGGAGGAATTTGGGAACTTGAGAGGCAAACTCCTGGGGGGGATTTGAACCACGTTGCCCTTAAGTGAGTTTAGGAAAAAATGGAAACTGATAGGGTAAAGAGGTGTCAAAGTAGATGAACAGTGAATTTAGAAATATAATTAATTTCCAAAGATAACTATTTGAAGCAGATTTCAAGAAATATGATAATTCTTTCAGAAACGACTTCATTTTAAAAAAGCAATTTTACAATATTCTTAACATGTCTTTTTAAAACCCATGGATGCACATTACTTCCTCCCCCATGTTTTATTGTCCTTAATAATCATCAAAAGATCAGGCCTTTCTGTGGTCATATATGCTTATCGAAGAGATAGTCATAGAAAGAAAAACTATAATCTCTCAATAGTTAAAAAGACCTACTAATGTTAGTCCTTAAGTGGTAATTTTATTAAATAGTGATAATAGAGGGAGAGGAGATGTACTAGTACAAGGCTGATGAATAGAAGAGGGTCGATGGATTCTATTTATTTTGTGCTTATACATTTGTCCTCTTGCATGGCGCCTCATTGCGATGCCTCATCTGAGAGGATTACTAATATGACAACACTCCTGATTTATAGAAGCCCAAAGAGGTTAAACAGTTTGATTCATTTCAATTGGACAAGAAAACTCTTGTTGAATCTGAATTCTTGCTTTGCAATGAATACAAACTCACACTCATTATTACTTATGGTGCTTTTCTTTATGGATGAAGCGCTTCGCAGCCAAGTAGCGGCAGTCACCAGCTGATGTCCATAAGGAAAGGCAAACACTGTCAGTAGAATAACATCCTCAGCCAAGTGTTTATGTTGGACACATATACAATATATAACTGTTCTTAACTAACGATACAAAGCCGGCCTCCCCGAGTCTCTCCTTTTGTATTATTTCTTGCCACCCATGTGCTGAGGGAGATTTTCTCAGGCCCTAAGCCCCACCCTGGTTCTGCTTCTTTGCAAGCCGGATTTATTCTTGCTAGCTTCCAAGTGAATACCATACATCAAGTAACTGTGTGTTAGTTATAAATACAGTTGTGGTGACATAACTGTTAATGCAGTTTCCAGAGGTGGTTAATTTATATACAGGAGGTATCTCAAACAATGAAATCATCTGGCTAATTTGGTATTTTTTAAAGTTGTCCTTTGTAATCTTACATTTATGTTTCCTTTTTAAATCTATTGGGTCATTATATTCTCAACGAAGTTTGCCCATCCCCCCACCCCCTATAGGCAGATAAAACATCTAAATCTTTCTACTTGTAACTTTATTTTCTTTCTTCTCCATGCTCCAACTTTCCTTGTTTTCAATTTTCTCAAAACTACAATCTGGAATTTTCTCTTCAGGTGGCTGAAATAATGTTTTACTGGACTTCTTCTGACCATATATTCATTCCCTTGATATGTTCAGCACCAAACTGAAAGATCTGGAAAACTGCTGGGCTAGGGAATGAGACATTGGTCCACTAGGAGTGAGTGGAGTCAGCTAGATCAGACGCGGGTGCATCTTGTATCATGGATCCAGGGGCAGAAAGAGGCTACAAGAAAGAGTCAGTACTGAGATCATAAGCTGCTAAGCAACACAGGCGGCTAACACAACTTTTATTTTATTTTTTAATACTTTTAAATTGATTTTTAGAAAAAGAGGAAGGGAGAGGGAGAGAAAGATACTAACATTGATGAGAGAGAAACATCAATTGACTGTCTCCTGCACATCCCCTACTGGGGATTAAGGCTGCAACCCAGGCATGTGCCCTGACCAGGAACCTAATCAGTGACCACTTGGTACATAAGATGACGCCCAACCAACTGAGTCACACTGGCCAGGCTAAAGTAGCTTTTAAAAGGCCACAGACAGGCACGAGCAATATTTGCAGGAACAACATGGCTACTATCTAAGTCAGCGATTTTCAACCTTTGTCATCTCAAGGCACACATAAATTAATTACTAAAATTCTGCAGCACACCAAAAAATATAGTTTTTGCTGATCTGTCAGAAAATATAGGGATAATTTTGATTCATTCTCACTGGACGGCTATTGTTATGTTGGCCGTTGTCATTTTTTTATTTGACAATCTAAGGTAAAAGAGTTCAGTGCCCCTGACTAAATCGCTGGGTATTGCATGTTTTAAGAATTCTTGTGGTTTGGAAACAGACAATAGGGTGGTGAAAGTCTGGGGGTAGGGGCTGGCTATAAGGGGTCATTTGGAGGAAAATGGAGATATAGGTAATACTTAAAACAATAAAGATTAAAAAATATTCTTGGCACACCAGTAGAACATCGCTGGCCTAAATCAGTATAACACCTTCAGCAGGATCGTCCCTATTCATGACCAAAGCATCAGGCCTTCCAGTAGAGGTGTCTACTTTTATAAACCTCAAGTGCTATCTGCTATCAGATAAAGGCATGAGATCAGTACTATTATTCCCACTTTAAAGATGGGAAGCTTGAGGCATAGGGAGGTTGTCCAGTGTCACACATACATGGCTGTGCCAAGATTTAAACCCACATCCCCTGGATACAGAATCTGAACCCTTCTTACATCGTTAGCCCTCTTTCCTTCTCAGACCTCATTGGTTTGTTTGCTATTCTTTTCTCTCGGTCCTGGGTCTCTTTAGTTCCTAGTTAGAGAGCCCTTGCCTCTACTCCCTCCACTCCCCAGCTCACTTAACCCCAGCCCTGGTGAAAGCCCCAGGCCCCTTGCTTTCCTGGCAGGAGAATAAAGACAGCTGGCAGTGAGAAAAGTCTGTGAAGGAGAATATGAGCACAGTCGTGGTTATGGCTTTGCTGCCTGAGAACTCCCTCTGTCAGGGAGCTGCACTGGCTTCCCACACTTGCTCCATGGACAGATGTTTTCAATTATTATCACTGACAAGCCTCCAGGCCAGGTTCCTTTCTGATTGGCTGTTACTGAACTCAGAGGGGAATAAAGGAAACTGAGGCTAGGACACAAAACACCTCAGTCATCACTTTAATCATGTTTCTCCAAAGCAACTGGTTGAGTTGGACAATTCACTCAGAATTGGAATCCTTTTGTAAACACAGACTCAATTTCCTTTTAAACCTTTCTTTCATTCTGGTTTCAATTTTTCTGCCCATAGTTCTGACATTGTAAGAGAGTGAGACATTTGTCATTTTTTTACCAATTCTTTCCTTTTGTTGTTCTTCCAGGGGTTTCGGGTACATGCCAGAATATAGTGGGAGTTGTGATTTAGTGAAATTGGACTTGATATTACTAGACTTGGCATTGCATGGTCACCTGCAAAAATGACCCAGGTCTGATCTAAAAGCACCTATATCCTCCAATGTTTCCATAGTAACGGGGGTAATATCCCGCCTTCAGTCAGAAGCCATTTCTCATGTAAGTTTTGTACCAACCACAGGACTTGCTGGGAGCCATTTGACACATCCTTCTTGCATTCCGAGGATTGCTCTGTACATTTTCCAGCTAATAATTGTACTAGCCACAGTGACACTGATTTCCTTCCCTTCCCATCTCTGGTGAGTCCTAAGGCGATCCAATAACCAACTGATCCCAAGGACAATCTGAGGGAAGCCTTGCCATGGGGATAATAGAGAAGAGTGGGAGCATGGCTCTCACAGCAAGCCTGACAACCCTCCGCTCTAATACACCCCTCTCCGATAGTGTCAGTCACACTTAGTACCCTCCGCCTCTACCCTCCCATTGTTCAGTCCTCCCTTCCTGTTTCTATAAATTAGAAGGAAAATTAGACTGTCAGGTGGATGAAAGCTTTCTAAATTCATTTTTATTCCCTAGTCTTCCTGTCATTTATCTGGTTAGGAAAAAAAATGTACTCAAGATACTCCAGTGTTTTTGCATATTATTCTATTGTCCTTTGATGTCCTGAAATTAGGCTTGTGTGTGGTCCATCTTACTCCAGTCTCCAAACTGCCCTGTCTCTGCTGCCATCTTATAAACAATAGCTGCCGACGTGCAAATCAGCAAAAGCCTTTGGTCACACACAATCCACAGACTTCCTCCTAAAGACCAGAGTCTCCATTGTAATTTCTGAAAATTTCTCCTTGACTCTTTATTTTAAGCCCAAAGGTAAAATATTATAGGATGTTAATTCATCCTTTTCAAAAAAGGCACATGAGCGTTTAAAACATATGCTTCCTTCTTCACTCAGAAGAAAATGCATTCCAACCTTTTGGGGGGATCACATATAGCTCTAAAACAGCTGAAGCTAAAAACATCAAAGTTGGCATGAATTCAGTTATCACTGAATCGGGGAGAACAAGCCAAGTTTTTGAAGAAAATGGTTGAGCATTTTAAAAATAAAAGTAGTTCTCTCTGAGCATGCTCAGTGGGAGATTTTTAAAATATTTTCTCTAGGTTGGCTGTATTTTGCTCATCACTTTGGAAACATTTCAACAAGAGCTATCTAATTAGCCTTTATTAATATTATTCACTAAGGCCCTAGCCGAGGGCCAAGTGTGTGACACCTGCCAAGGTGATGTGTTCTCCATGTTTGCCAATGTTGGTGAGCTGCCTTGGTCTCTCAGATCTCAGCTGGTGTTTGGTTCGGAGATTTAGGGGTGGGACAAATATGGGGTTGGGGGGTGAGTGACAGAGTGTTGAAGTAGTTTAACAACAATGCAGTACGTTGAGTATAGCTGCTAGATCCTGACTTTTATTTTCTCTCTCTCAATTTTCCACAACATCAATATTTTTTTAAAAAGGGAAGAATGGTTCTGGTATTTGAAAAACAAGAGGCCGTTTAAGTAAAGTCCCAAGCACATAAATATGGTCCTCAAACTAGAAATGAAACAGACCCTGTGCTCATCATTCCCAAGAGGGCTTCATTCTCTTTAAGACACTAAATAGTTCACACTGTGCTCCTGACAGTTTGGGGGCCCACATTTATTTTGCAATAAGACAGTAAACTGCCCCTGCTTTACCTGGAATGAGATCAGTTGACAGACCTGGAAGATTGCTGACACCGGGCTTGTTATCACCACCATCAGACACTGTCTCAAGATGTAAATTTCTCAGATGGTATCAACAGCCTGGTGAGAATATTGCTTCTCACAGCAGAGCCCTTTTACTAGTTTCAACACCGTAATTTCAGGAGTTTCTTTACAGGCTGTTCTCAGTGAAATTCTCCCATACCATTTCCCAATTGAGGGAGTATCTTGCATGGAAATGGCCCAAGGGAATTGCCTCGCTGCTGAGATTACCTCTCTACCTATCTAAATAGCATTGACTCTATAAACTGTGAAGAGGAAAGTCAAGAGGTAGATTCTGAAATGTCTGTTGTTCCTAATATGTATGACACAGTGAGAGCCAGAGGGTCAGCACTTTTCAGGGGTAGCCCAGGAGAATATCTGCAGGTCACTTTAGATGGAGTAATCCATACCTAAATTACAAGAAGATAGAATTATGCTCAGTTCATAGATTCAAGTAAACTATAGGGGAAAATATTTTAATAGCTGGCAGCACAATTCTTAAGGGAGAAAAATGAGCTTTATTTCTTTCTTGGTGAAACATTTTTTGGGCCATTTTGATTGTGAAAAGATAATCTTTAGAAAACAGCCAGGAAAAATGATAACCAAATTCTCTGTACAAAACATGAAATAAAAAGAAAGAATATGACAAGAGAATGTTGGGACAGAATGACATGGTCAGAAGTTGGAGGCTAAATGGAAATGAAAACCCATAAAAATTCCTTAGGGGAGGCAGAATAACCAAGGTACATTCAGTAATAAGGATAAGTGTTATAAGTTTAAAATTTAAATTATCTGCTAAGCTGGGTAATCCTTTCTTCCTCCATGACTCTTCAGCCCACCTCTACCAAGTGCTATGTGCTGGAGTGAGCTTCTGGAAAGCAAGGCAAAGCAATTGTCAAGGTAAGGGTGGTGAGGCATATGTTAGTTGTGGGTTCAGCCAAAGCAGGAAATCAGGCCAGAAACAACTAGGTGAAACGTAAATCCTTTCTGATAACCTGGAGGTACTGGGTTTCTAATTTTATAAGGATTGGGGGTTTGAACACATTTTACTTTATTTTTAATAGGAATGATGATGCAAACTAACAAAGGATATTTCCTAAGGATTCCTGGTGCCATGTTTTGCCTGACTCAGCTGCACCCAAGTTTCTTCTAAAGCAAGCATATCAAACTCAAAGGCTAACACCAGGCCAAACAAATGAGGTATGTGGCCTGCGGGCCACGAGTTTGACATGCTTGCTCTAAAGTGTCTATGGACTCTGACAACTCATTGATTTCAGGTTATAGCAGGACTAAGCTGTATGTGCCCGGTTTTCCTGGATGAACCTTCTGCTTGTGGTTTTGATTCTTGGTTCTGCCTTGCATTTCCCCTTGAGGACCGAAACCCAGCTCTGAACTCGAGATGGATTGCTAGACAGCCTGGCTTGCTCTCCTGTTTTTGCCAGCTCCTTGTGCGAGGTCCGTTGTCTTTTTCTGTTCTCCCCAGTATACTTGGACTGCTCTCATTGCCTGTCTCCAAACACAGGCCAGAGAGCCTAGCAAGACAATTCACAAGCAGCTGGGCTCTTTCAGTCTTGTTATGTATGAGCTTTTTTTTGACCCCAAAACCATCAGTTGTCCTTAAAGTAGAGTCCCAGCTCCTCACTAGGACATGCTGGACCTTTCATAATCTGTCCAGCCTCTCTTCTCAATGTCCCTCATCCAATGTTTTCCATGGGTACTCCCCGGAATATTCAATTTTCTCCCAATGAGTACCCCGGCTATATTGTGTTAGGCCATGAGTAAAGATTTGAACCAAGAAATGGGGCCAACCAGTGTGCCTTTCTTGGCACTTAAGTTCTGATTAAGGATGCTCCAGTCTGTGCAATGGCTGTTGATGTAAGTTCTTTGTAGAGCAAGAACATGCAATTTGGGTTGTGTAACTATTTCAATTCATGGATTAAGAAAAACAAACTAGAAAGAATGCATAGGTTCATAAATCTTTGTCTGACTAAAAGTAATCATTAAACTTTAAGTTTGAAATTATAATGACTACAGAAGACACATTTTAAATCAGTCAGTCTCTATGATGTTCAATCAGAGACCTAGATGGTGTACAAATTGAAGGAATTGATCTGGTTTGAGTCTTATTTGACCAGTGAGGTGTTATAATACATATATATATATATTCCACATTCAAAGGCTGTGAAATCACGTTTTTTACCCATATCTTCAGAAAAAAATCACTTCTACTGTCGTGGTAAACAACCTGCTCCCCTATTTATAATGGTCTGGCCCTCTAGCAACTTCAGTGCGAAATTATAGCTAATTTGCCTATAAAAGTCAGGTGGTCATAATAATCTGGCCACTCAGTGTATATTTCTATAGAATGTTAGAATCTGCTGGGTGGCCAGTGATTACTTGAGAAAAATTCAGATCTTCTTGACACACTTGAGGACTGGACTGTGCCTTTATTGTTTAGATCTTTTTAAATTATCTCACAAATCACCAGTGAAAGGCATGTGTCTCTTGGATTTAACTAATTCTACATGATAGTTCATTTGCTACCCTGATCACAAAATTTTAGTTTCCCAAGGCACAGATTGAACTACTTCTATTCTCAGCAGAAGTACCTGATTACAAACAGAACTTCATTAGATTGCAGCCTTTAAGGACTATTACCTAAAACTTAACACAAAGTCATTAATCTCCCCAAACCCCAATTTTGAAATGTAGTATATGTTGCCAATGCTTCCTTTTTTTGTGGCACTCTGATTTTGGGGTTTGCAAGATAGTAAACAAATAGGATTCAAAAAACTTCATGAGATCAACATGAAGAATGGAAAAGATCATCCTTTAATTTTATACATTTGGACAGGTGCATGTGGAAAGCATATTCTAATCTTCTTTTAGGTTCTTCCCAATTGATAGTGTCATTTCAATGTACGAGGCAAGTTTCTACATTTTTCTTCCCGTGCCCCTTTTCTCTGAAAGAATTGAGAGCCAAGATCCTTGAGGGGGGGATGTTGTAGGCAATTAGACAGACATGAGCAGAGCAAGGAAGATGGGCCAGCTCCAGATAAGCAACAAAACTTGCCACAGTTGACCTCAGGACCAGCTATATTGAATAATACCCCCTGACCTAGCAATGACCAACCAATCAGTGGAGACCACAAACCTGAAAGGACACACCTGTAAAGGTGCTGAACATTCTACTGAGACCTTCTCCTGGGGCCTCCTCTAAAATCTCGACCCTTAAAACCCTTAGGAGCAAGGACCCAGTGCTCTCTCCCTCCTGGCAGACTCCTCTCCCCTGTGTCTTTCTCTACCCTCCCCTCCCCTGTCCCAGGCATATTACCAGTAGCTTCCTCACTCCCAAAGGCCCTTCCTTTGTTTTCTAAGCCTATTTCTTCTAGGAATTATTTCTTCTACATCTGTGATTTACTGAATAAATGTTCTCTTACAAAAGAAAAGAAAAGAAATGAATATACAACCTATTATTTAAGATTAGAGCTAGACATGGATTTAGGGCAGCATCAAGTATTTGTTCTTCATGGGCTACCATTTTTCTATTCGCATTGCTTTTTTTATCCAATACATAGTTGTCACTGTAGAACAAGAAAACTGATTTCAGAAGGCATGTTTAAAATTCTTGTTACAAAACTTTGAGCATATCAGCTAAAGAAGGATGCTCTAAAAATACAATAAAGATGAAAAATATGCGACAAATATTCAAGAACGAAGCGTCATTCAAGAAGATGAAGAGAATGGAGAGGACTGCTGTAATATGGTAGAAACCCTCTTGGCTGCCTTCTGCTTAACCAGCTCTCTATTTCCTCTGTGAAATATACTGACCAATGCCCACAACACATTGAATGTTCTCGGCTAGTTAATGACTCTCAACTGTGCACATCTGTTCCCACTAGAGGGAAGTCCCAGGAGAGAGCCTCAAACAAGTTTATGCCAGTGGTACTTATTATTGTAATTATGTAATTCAATTAAATATTATGTAAACTGATGAAATATGAGAGCAAAAAGGAAGAGAGTTTCTTTGGGGAACACTTTCTTTGAAGAGAAGTTAAATTCTACTATATCTGAAATTACTAAAGGATTTTCTCTGAAGATGGGGATAGGTCTGGGTGAACTTTTGAGGCCTTTTCCAAATCTATCATAATAGATATTTCTTGGATTTTTAAATTTTGTGTTCCTTTATATTTAGTCCATCATTCTATTTCATATGACAATAGCTGCTAACTATTATTTCTTGAGCACTTACTATGTTCAAGGCACTGTGTAAAGTGATTTATTTGTATTATCTCTTCTGATATGCACAGTAGTAACTACTAATTATTGACCAATTATCTTATGTGCTTGGCTTTATGCTTTATCAGTTTAGTTCTTACAATACACCTATTTTTAGATATGGAAACTAAAGCACATAAAGAATGAGAACTCTGTCTACACTCACACTACTAATAAGTAAAAGAGCTGGGATTGGAACACAGCTTTAACTCCAAAGCTGCATCTCATTACTACCCATGCTACTTCTACATATAGGCTTTTTAAGGAGCTGCCTTGCCCCCGTGCCTAGTTCAGTGCCTATCTCATTAGTGTTACATAGATGAACGAGTACATGCATGGATGGCTGTTACCTTAATTTTGCTTAATAGGCCTTGATGTCCTTTTCCAGAAAATGAGAGTGAGAGATAGGCTAGCTTTCCTATTTATAGACACCAGTGCTCCTATTGATTAAAATATTACCATAGTTATGTTGGGGATGTAAGAGATTGTAGTTAGAATTTACTGATGTGAACAACTGGAATTTTGCCTTCTATTCATCATTTATTCTTCTTTTTAGTAAGACCATCTTTGAAGAAACCACCTCGCCCCCACTCCCAGTCTCTGAGGTGCAAGTGGAGCTGACCCAGCCCCTGACTCCAGGGGTGGTGGGCTTGTGTCCCAAGTCCAACTAATGAGAGTCATGAATTCCTCTGCCTCAGTGAATGGATCAGAAACAAACACGAAATAAAGAAGGGATCCAATCCAGGGCAAAGAGAATAATTCCTGAGAATTTTCTATTCCCACAGCAAAAGAGAGCTTACTGGCCCCTGAGGACTCTAAGCTGATGTGATATGATCCTGCTGCTGCCATCTTGCTGCCAGGAGGAAAGATTTTAAGTGAAAATGAAGCTAATCCAGAGACAAGCAGAGTTTAGAGATGGAAAGAGTCAAATTCCTGGCAATATTCTTTGGCACATAGATTTGGTCATGCCCAAAGTCACATCTAATTATGGGTCTTTCAGTTAAGTAATCCAATGAAATCTCCTTTTTTGTCTAAACACTTTGAGTTGGACTTTTGTCACTTGTACCAAACTTAGCATTTCTTAAGTACCTATAAAAGTTCAAGAAATATTTTCATAGAGGCATAATTGGGATCAAATTGGTTGATCTGGAAACCATGGCTAGTAAATATTTAAGAGAGAAGAAGAAATTATATCTAAAACAAGGCAAAGGAAAACAAAATTATACTGCATGAAGCTGAATCTATTATTTGACTCCAGTATCTTAGCCCTAGCTGGTATTTTAACTTTGGTGCTTCATAAGGTTATTTTTTCCCCTTTAATTTAAAGGACCACTAATCTGCTATGTAAAATGGCTTGATTAAGGGAGAGGATACATAACATTTCAGGATAAAGTCAGAAGTCTTCAGATAAAGTCAGAATATTCAGAAGGAATACCCCCCACCATCTTTTAAAATGAATTCTTTAATCCAAGACTTCTTCAAGCAGCATTTTCTTCCAACTCCCTTGCAAAACACACACTCCTGTATAAATATCCATGCAGACATGGAAATCCATTCAGGTACCATCTAACATGCAATCTAGAACTGCTAAAATAGGACCTTTATCAGCAGCACAGCACATCCCAAAATGTCTTTGTAAAATGAATCAAATTATATGAGTTAATTGATTCCAGGCAACATCAGCAAGTGCAGGTGGAGACTGAATAACAGGATGTTTATTAATGAAGTACTATTAATCAAAATTGACAATACCAATTCCTGTTTGTGTATTTGAAAGCTACCTGCAGTGGTTATAGATAAATTTGTTGCATTTGAAAAAAACACAGTTTTGAAGTGGACAAAAAAAAAAAAGAAAGAATATAGGAACACATGGAATTTTTAGCTGTGGATTTTGGACTACTGATATTTAAACACTGAAAAGATACTCCTAAATGCAATTTGACAAGCCATGCCAAAGATGCCAGTGGTAATTAATTAGCACTTAATTGAGACCACAGAACAACAGGACATAGGAATTGGTACTCAGTGCCATTTCCCCCTCAGGCTCCCTCTCATGAGGTCAGGAGTGTGGCTGCATCCTGCCGGTCAGTAAGTGAATTGGAGCACACACTGACATGGGGCATTTCCTGATGGATCCCCTTCACCCCTGGCCGCCACTCCCGGCGATCTCCGAGGAGGCCAGGGCTGTGATTGTTTCAGGGGGAAGTCAGTGTCCATGCACCTCTACAGCCAGGGAAGCACTGCCCTCCCATCCAAGACTTGTGAGGCTGGACACTTCACGAAAAGATAAAACTCATGAATCAAATGTTAACATGAATGAGGGTAGGCCAGTTTAAAAGCAAATTAAATTTAGAATGAAGATTTATTTGAATGTGCTGCCTTTTTTAGGTTATATTTAATTTATTTTGTAAAAATAAATTTAGACCAGGGAATATTTTCTTTTCTTTTCTTTTGTACCAGGGAATATTTTAAAGAAAATTATCTTATATTATAATTATGTTATAATTATAGTTTGGACTTCCATGATGTCTGTTAGAGACTTTAAAGACTTCTGGAAATTTAATCTTAGAAATCCTACACACTTCCCCAAATGCTTCTCAAGACATGGACCCTTTTTCTTTCACTAGATAAAAGTCAACACTTTAACACAGAGGAAAGAAAATTCTTGCTTCATAATTGCACAGACTGAGCAAATGAAAAAATACCAGTAGAAGTGGATTATTCTAACCTGTGAGTAAATCTACAGACAGTTTCTCACTGAAAATGTATGGTAGCTTGTCTTATAACACACGAGTTGGGGGAATAGGTGTGTTAAACTTGCCACAATATTTTCTGAAAAATGCAGTTGGAGCTGTTTTTAGTTTTCTATCTTAGAGTTGAAATCAATAACTGAAGGTATAGTTAGTTCACTGATGTAACTGGGAATTAAAATTTGGGTTCTTGAGTGTCAAATCCTCAATCCACACAGATTACATTGCTTTTGAAGGGACATCACTCTCCAAAATGGGCTTGGATAAAGTACAAATGTCATATATACATCAGGAAAAAGACTCTTCGGGGATCTGCTTTATTTGGTCACACACATGCCTGCAGTTAAAACAAATTAGAAACCCATCCTTTCAACACTCCTCGAGAGGGCTTGTCTCTGAGTCTTCAGAGGGCTTTGTAGACAATGACGCCCACTGACGGAGCAGAGGGCAATGACAATTTGGTAAGAAACACTTGCCTTCCTTTTCCTGACTTCCTTTTCATGTTTCATTCATTGAACTAAGTTGGTTCCCGTGAACTGAGAGTCGCCTCAACATCACTGTTCTTTACCACAACTGTAAAAATCTGGACAAGGGCTTTCTTTATTACAATGGAGAGATGTCCGGGTGATATGCCTGGAGAATATCAGTAGCTCCCAGGCTCCATACCATTAGGTTACACAGCTGAGGGCTGGTGATGGCAATAGAGAGAAATGCCATCTGGTGGCCTCCAAATCTGTAATGAAATGAGCTTCTTTTTTTATGTCTTGATATTAATTTACTAAGAAAAGTCAACAACACTACATCTTTCAGTCTTAGGCAAGGACTCACCTCTGTGTTTTAAAATATTGGTTTGTAAATCATATGGTATTTAAGGACAAAAATCACTTTTGAACTCAGAGTTATCTGCAGTGTTTAGTGGAAAAACTTTTTTTTTCATTCTATGAAAATCCCACTTCTCTTCCGTTGGCCTTTCAACTCTCTGACTTTAAACCTGACAAGCTGTATCTTTACATATCTCCTGGAACTCACACATCAGATCTTCCCTAAAACACAGTTTCACAATTAGAGTCCTATGCTTTGCTGATATGATATGTGAGGCCACAAGCCATCTATTTCTATCCTTTCAGCACACATTGCTGAACTTCTTCTGTACATTTGAGCACCAATTTTATTTCGTTGATTAATATTATTATGTATTAAACTGGTTTCCACTTCTATCTTATTAAATTAAAGCATTTATTCTATACAAAATGCATCCACTCTAGAAAGGTTAAAATGCATTTTAAAATGAGTAAGAAAATAAGGGCAAAGGGAAAGTAAGGGATAAGGTTAGTAGAATATTCAAGAAGCATGCTCTAAAGTCCCCAGTGCTTGCCAAGATCGGCTGGAGGCTTCTTTATTCCCTGTGAGTCATATCACTTCCAGGTAGACTGCCAGCGATCGACTTTACTGTTAACTTCTGAGAATCTTTCTGCTTTCCTTGTGCTCTCTATGTGATCACATCTGTTCAGAGGCACCAAGATTCAGCATTTCTTATAATTTCCCCTTTTGAAAGTCAGACTGGTGCAAGGAACAGGTTTCATACTGGCTTATTCAGTCATCATCAAATTCACAAATATTTAGTGGCTTTTATGTGCAGGTTACTCTGAGAAGGAAGGCAGTTTTGCACAGAAGTTAGGTGTAAAGCCTTTGGATTCAGACAGACCTGTATTCAAACACTGGCCTCATCACTTTTTAGTTGGGTGACCTAGGAAAATAACGTGGTCTCTCTGGATCCTAGATTTTGGCTACCTAAATGGAGGATAATACCTATTTTACCTGGTTGCTGAATTGAAATCATGTATTTTAAATATTCAGCAAAGTATAGGGCACAAAATTAATGCTCAATAAATTGTATCTATTCATGGTAAGTGTTGTGCAAGAATAAAAAAAAAAAGAATAAGAAGAACCTCTGCCCTACATTCACTATGCTGTCAAGTTAACCTATAAGGTTATTCAAAAGAAGGGCTATGAGTTGTGAGTAAGGAAAGATCTCCCCTCAGATAGGGCCAGATCTCTGGTCAAACATATCTTAAAGGAGCTGGACACTGAACCAATTCTCTGAAGGAGTGGTAGAACCTGAGGTGAGCAGGGAGCAAAAGAGGGCCTTGGGTAGGAGCAGAAGGGTAGGGATCAAGCCTTCCAGATGGAGATGCAAGAGGCATGAGTGGTGTGGATGAGAAAATTCATTCATCTGGTGGAGTGACACATGTGTGGAAGGAATGGTTAGAGTACCAGCTAGTGTTAAGACAGTGAGGAAGTACTGACATTATCCTATCTAATAAAAGAGTAATATGCAAATTAATCGTCACTCCGTCACAAAGATGGCGGCAAGCCACGGAGCTGGAGTGAGCAGGAGGCTTGAGTTGCCCCGGTGATGGAGGAAGCCAAGCTTCCCGCTCAAGGCAACAAAGTGTCAATTATAGAAGTTCAATAAGTCCCAGATACCTGCTTCCAGCCCGCGGCTGTGGCCAGCCTGAAAACGGCCATCAGCCCCTCATGCAGGCTGGCCAGGCACCCCAGTATGGACCCCCACCCTGAAGCTTCTGTGGCCAGCCTGCAAATAGCCCTCAGCCCCTGACCCAGGTGGGCCAGGCACCCCAGTGGGGACCCCCAACCTGAAGGGGGTGTGGCCAGCCTGCAAACAGCCATCAGCCCCTCACCTAGGCTGGCCAGGCATCCCAGTAGGGACCCCCACCATGAAGGAAGTGTGGCCAGCATGAAAACGGCCATCAGCCCCTCACCCAGCCAGGCTAGGCACCCCAGCTAGACCCCCGCCCCCCAATCTGGGACACCCTTCACCAGCTGCCCCCCACCTGTGCACCAGGCCTCTATCTTATATAATAAAAGGGTAATATGAAAATTGACCCTAACAGCAGAACGACTGGGAATGACTGGTCACTATGACACACACTGACTACCAGGGGGCAGATGCTCAATGCAGGAGCTGCCCCCTGGTGGTCAGTGCGCTCCCACAGGGGGAGCTCTGCTCAGCCACAAGCCAGGCTGACGGCTGCCAGTACAGCAGTGCTGGTGGGAGCCTCTCCTGCCTCCTCAGCAGTTCTAAGGATGTCCGACTGCAGCTTAGGCCTGCTCCCCGCTGGCAAGTAAACATCCCCTGAGGGCTCCAAGGCTGCCAGAGGGATGTCTGACTGCCAGCTTGGGCCCGATCCCCCGGGGAGCGGGCCTAAGCCAGCAGGTGGACATCCCCTGAGGGTTCCCAGGCTGCAAGAGGGCACAGGACGGGCTGAGGGAACCCCCCGGCCCCGAGCGCACAAATTTTTGTGCACCGGGCCTCTAGTTTTATATATATATATATATATATATATATATATATATATATATATTCTATATAAAAGGCTAATATGCAAAGTGTCCCCTCAGGAGTTTGACCAAGAAACCGGGAGTTTGATGACTCTTTATGATATGTGCTGACCACCAGGGGGCAGCATGCAATGAAGGAAGACCCTGGCCGGCAGCCGGAAGGCCCCTATTGGCCCTGATCACCGGCCAGACTTAGGGACCCTACCCGTGCATGAATTTCGTGCACCAGGCCTCTAGTTTTATAGAAAAGAGACCTTTGTTATGAAATCACCTCCACTGGAAACTGAACATCTAAGAACTCTGAGTGCATTTAACCACCTGGCATAATCACTAAGTTGGAACTCAAGTGCCTTTAAGGTAGCTTATTTCCATGTTCTCTCTACCCCTAAAATAAGCCTGGGTGATTGGACTTACAAACTCGCTAGATGACCTGGGAAAGTCCCAGGTTGGCTCATCTTTGAAATGAGAGGACTGAACAACTTCCCTTCTGATGCCGAGCCCTCAAAAACCAATACACCATTTCCCTCTTCAAAATAAGAATAAAGGTCAGATGCACACTATTGCTTCTGTACCTCCACTTGCCTTTTGAATGTCTCTGGTTAAACTCCCAGATGTCTGCACACTGAATCATTAAAAAGAAAAAGAAAAAAGTCTTTTTTTTTCTAAAAAGGAGTGGCCTAGGTGTTGATTGGACTGAAATTCCACAGAACTAAAAACAAAACCGACTCCTTCCCGCCCCAAAAACAAAAACCTTCCATATGTGTCTCTCTGGGCAGCCACTTTACTACTTCCTGATTTTAAAGCCAACAGTTAAATTTTTAAAGAGACATCTCACTTTGGAATATAAATGTGTGAAATCTAAATACAAAATATAATAAAGCAGCCTGAGCCAAGCCATGCAATTTTAATTTTTTTGTAGTTGCTTTAATTTAGGGTAGGCGGGCACGTTCGACTTTTGAACTCTGGTTCTAGCTGTGCTGCAGTTATTTGGTGGGTTTCAAGATGAGGCCAGCATCTTCTCAGTGGCTTAGTTCACTCATTTTTGGAAGATGCCCCACATTCTCAGGATACTGAAACCTCAAAATAGCTCAATGCAGAAGGGCATAGCCTTTCCGCCTTACCAATTTGAGGTGGTAAAAGACAAAGACATGTTGCCTACTTTTCTCTAAGCACAGGACACGTCCTTTTGTGATTCACTCTCCATGCAGACTAAGAAAAATATATGATTACACTGTGGTTCTCAACCTTCCTAATGCTGCGACCCTTTAATACAGTTCCTCATGTTGTGATGACCCCCAACCATAAAATTATTTTCATTGCTACTTCATAACTGTAATTTTGCTACTGTTATGAATCGTAATGTAAATATCTGATATGCAGGATGGTCTTAGGCGACCCCTGTGAAAGGGTCATTTGACCCCCAAAGGGGTCGCGACCCACAGGTTGAGAACCACTGGATTACAGTGTGTGTCTAGGCCCCTTCTAAGTGCTCTGCTCTGGGGATAATGCACAATGGCCAAGGGTGGTAGCCGGCACTAAGCACAGGGGACCAAAGAAACATCCTCCTCATTTTGGCTGCATCTTGGCAGCTCTGATTTTCAGAATTCCTCTTTTAGAATATCCAAAATAATGTTACTAACGATGTTCCAAGGTTACTAACAATATCCTTAAAATAGCTCTCCACACCTGGTCATCTTTATTGTCTTTGAAAGCCTTTCATTAGAACATTCCAAGTAATCTTCTACCTCCCTGACTCCCTTGCCTCCTCTGATCTTTTAAGTCCAATTGTTGATCTCTCTTTCTACCCTCAGTTTTCCTCTGTGGTCCCACTCCATGTTCCAGAACATACCCCGTTTATGATTTCTCCCTCCCATCCTAACAAAAATCCCCGAGCTCATATTCCTTCTCGAAAACCTCCCTTGCCTAAATTCAAGACTAGTCAAGATAACTTTCAACATATACTTTCTGCAAATGCTTTCGGTCACTTTGATTTAAAGCAATCTAAGTTATTATTTCATTAGATTTTTAATGTGTGTCTGGACTACTTCTGCTCTGTCTTAGCTTACAACATTGTTGAGGTAGCATGATGTGTCAAATGCGCTTTTAGATGACCTTGAACAGTACTGTGAACATGTGTTTAGTCATCTCACACACATTTACTGAGCACCTACTATCCTACTATGTGCCAGGCACCGACTGGACCAGGTTCTGGCATTACAGGAATGGATAACACATATTCACTACCTTGGAAGTCTTATAAAGCCATAGAGTTGTTGTTTTTTTTATTTTTCAGTAGAAGAAGGCAGAATATGTCATGGTGATAAAAAGTTAGAGAACAAAGTGAGGTGGACTAGACAACAGCCCTGTCAGAAAATGTGGGTGGCCAGTGAAAGTTTCTCCAGGGCCTTTCAACTTGATGAAAGGCTGTATTAAATTGAATGTCAAGCCGATTTGACCCAGGAAATAATGGCCATTGAACAATATGCAGAGCATGATTGATTTGTACTTCCTGCATTGCTTAATAACCCTTTTAAAAGTGTTATTGTAGTTGCCCTTGATTAGGGCAATTCATTTCCATTTTCCGAATTTTACATCCCAAACTATGTATTTGCTTTCCTGCTTTTTTCTTGGTTTGGTTCTAAGTTTGTCAGAACAACACTGCCCAATGGCTCTTTTCCAAATTCCTTCAGCTATGTAAGTAGCAGGGTAATTCAGATAAGTTTCTCCCTCACCCTCACCCCCACCCCTTTTTCCTACATATGCAAGCACATACAAACAGCCACCTTCAGGTTTTTTACTGGCCCATCAAGAGGGAAACTTGAGAATTGGTTTAAGTTTGCGAAACTGAGACCATAGCTTTGTGGCTTTGACTGCACTTCCCAGTGCTGAGTAGACTGCTGGGATTCCACAAATAAATAATAAAAATAATAATGATTTTTAAAGCATTTGGAAATGCTGAGTTGAAAGGTGTGGTGTAAGTGCAGTGTTTTATTGTGAAAGTGATATCTCTCGCATTATCTGTTCCTAATGGAGGGCGGCAGTAATGGAGAGGGAGGCACTTACGCCTGTAGCCCAGGGGTCCCTGAAGGCAGGGTGGGGCTCAGGCGGGCACTGCGGTAACACTTACTGTACGAGGCAACTGCTTCCTTCCAGTCTAGCAAGAAGGTATGAGAAGAGTCACGCTGTTGTTTGTTCCCTTAAACCTTGGGGAGTCATCGTTGTTTCTTACTAATGGAGAAAGTGACTGAACGTCATACTGGAAAATTACTACAGATTTTAGTTTTTGTTTTGATCTCAGATAAATTTACATTTGGCATGGGGCATGTCAGCAGCATGGGTGTGGCCACGGCAGTGGTCTGTGCGATGGGGCTGAATGAAGTCCTCCCTCACCAGTTCCTATGTTGATGCTGTAACCCCCAGTGCCTCAGAATGTGACTTTATATGGAATGTGACTTTAACTTCATTGGTGATGAAGTTAAAATAAGACATTAGGGTGAACCCTATCCAATATGATTAATATCTTTATAAGAAGGAGGAATTGGGTCAGAGAGACACCAGGGTGCTTGTGTTCAGAGGAAAGGTCATGGGAGGACCCAGTGAGAAGGTGGCCCTCTGTAAGCCAATGAGAGAGGCCTCAGAAGCCACACTTGCTGGCACCTTGATCTGGGACTTTTAGGCCTCCAAAAGTGTGGAAGATAAATTTCTGTGGTATATTGATACGGCAGCCCTAGCAAATCAATATAGTCTGGAATGATCAGATTTAGAATCCACACTCAACTATACAGTACAATATAGAAAAAAAATTTTCATGTGGTATAGTCTGGGGGCTTTCCCAACTAAGGCCATAACTTTAATTATAAAATGAACATAACCTGTATTAAATTATGAATATGTTAACTTATTGAATGAGGACAGGAAAAATAAGCACCAGATTTAGGCTACATAGGCTTGCTCTTGAAGGTAGAGTAAAAAAATCTGGTTTCCTTGACTGCATTGTCATAACATGCATATATAACCGTTATTGAATCCAGGCTGTATAGACAACCAGAAGAACTCTGGCTCCACACTGTCAGAATGCACGCCCACAACAAAGACTCGGGGAGAACAGCCCTTTCATTCGATCTCTCTGAGCATTACCAACAAGAGAGCCGAAAAGCCTACCTCTGTCTGAAGTCTATCTACTTGTATGTATCCATGCATAAGCTATTAACCAGGCTCCCTGGGCTCCGCTGCTGAAAATATTAATATATTCAAATCTCATTCTAGCTACTGCAAAGAACAGTACATCAGATCGATGCATTAATATCTTTCTTAGACAAAAGCATCTGGAATTCTTATTTAAAGTTTCTTCTTGGTTCCTTGGACTCCCACTGAAACATAGGTGATATATGGCCTAATAAGGTACAATGGCCATCAGGTGCCAAAGTGTGGGGTTAACTGTGTCTATAAAACACTGTTTATTGTACTTGAAATACAACACTCTTTCATGAGAATTATGTGCTGAGTACTGTTCACAGCATCCAATGGCAGAAATGTGGTGTTTTTTTTTTTAAATTTTACCTTAGACATTTTACCTGACGGGAATGAGATGGACCGCATCTGAATGCCCTCCGAAGGCAGGTAATGAGACCTTTAATCATTCCATTGCCTCCCCTGTATAAGCTGTATCTTCCAGACACAAATACAGGCTCGGAGCAGTTGGGAGGCAAAGCTTTGCTGAGAACCAGTAAGTCAAAAGAAAAACTGGAGACTTTCAGGCAGTGATGAGGGGGAGAAATCCCTTCAGGTTGCCACTCTGCATTTCTGGGTCCCAAGGTAAGAGATATATAACCAGCCTCTACACTAGCCAGCTTTGCCTTTTTACTATTGGCTGCACCTACGGGCTTTTATCAATGACAGCAAACAAAGTAGGTGGTCTCCTACCTCTTTCTAACTGTAGAAAAAAAAAGTGACATAATTTTTCACAGCCTGAAATAATTGGGGAAGTACAGATACTGGTTAGGATCACTATGAATTATTAGTGGAAAAGTGGGTCTCAGAAGTACGTTACATGTGAAATATTTTTCGTCACTTGAACATGTGCCGTCCAGAGCTGGCCCTGTTCTAGCCGTCACAGGGAACAAACATTTCACATTCACAGATGCTCCCAATTTGGTGCGGTTTGGAGTGTAATTTAGATCAAACGTCTCCATGTAAATGAGTCAGGGTTTCTTAATTAGGTGCCTCTAAAGCAAAACCTTGGACCACATCAGTAGGTGTGGGTGTGGTGCCCACAATACTGGAATCTTTCCTATAGACCAGGCTCTTAGCATCATTTAAATAGAGCTTTTCTTTTCTTTTCTTTCTTTCTTTCTTTTTTTTTTTTTTTGGTTGTTTTTTTTTCAGGCAGTAATAAATCTGCAGATGGCATAGACAGAAAGACGCTACTTCAGAAGAGCTGTCTAAAAACACTGCCTCTTTGGCAAATGCCTTAAAGTAGGTCATTCTGCTGTGATTTAGCTTTTTCTTTAGATTTGATTGCCAGCTTTTTGTTCCCATTGCAAGTAGGGTGCATTCCAGTCCACAGACTTGTTCTTAATTTTTCCAACTGGTATTTGTTTACCAGGATTTGCAGATCTTCATACGAAAATGGCCAATATCCTGTCACAGAGCTAATCATGCCCTTGACCACAGAGAGAAATGGATCCCGGTGCTAATCTGGTGATGCTGAAATATTAAATGCTCTGAACACCCAGCCTCCCCACAGCAAAACTGCGCTGATTTATACCGGTGGGTTTGTTGAAATAATTGTCCCATCTTTTATACATGTGAAGAGAAGAGGTGACAGGATGGAAACGGAAAACTTTTACAAGCCAAATAGCCGTTGTATAGATATTCAGGTTATCTGCTTTTATACTTGTCATTGTTTGTGTTTTTTATAGGGGAAAAAATCACCGGGTCCCATTTCCCCATCGAGGCTTTGGGATTTACATGCAGAACCCCCTGCGGCATTAATGAGTCACCTGCATAAATCCCCTGGCAATCAATGGGCACATAGACCTTGTTTTGTTATATTAATTATTCCTCACAGAACTTTGACACTGACATTAAATGAGGCCTTAAAAAATCTTGATGAAGGTCTTAAGGTATCTTTTACTGTTCAAATATTAGCATTGCAAAAACTATGTCTAAGGCATTATTCATTTTGTGGTACCACACACAGGGAAGAAGGGATTGAAATAAGGGCACAGGGAGTATACTTCCTGGTCTTAACTCTCTATTGCCCAGAGGCCAGCTTTCCCAGGACTAAGTTGTAATCCTCAAATGGTGATATGATTAAAATAAGTGTTAAAATCAGAATGAATAAAACAACTGAGTACAGTGTTTTCTCCAGATTGGAGTTGAATATGGTGTCTTCCCCACAGGCCAAGTTTTGTCTTGGCAAATTGTTGGTGCTTTCAGGTGAATTCCAAATTGTCAGTTAAGAAGACACACACACACAAAAACTGGGCTCTGGAAAGGAAACGGAGATTATTGGCTAGGTGTGTTGCAAGATGGCCTGGTGAGTATACACTTAAGAAACAGACTCGGAAAATGGTTTTATGTGCAGTTTTCCTTCATTCCTAGTAAACTTCTTCTACTCGGAAGGCCTGGGAATATAAGGTTTCAATTAAGCAAATATTCTGGTAAAAAACACTTAAACATTACATTATCCTATGTGGATTAGCAGCAATCAAACAACACAATTAGTATTAAAATTACAATGGACATGACATTGTCATCCTTTGATAATTCACAAGGAACTTTGGAACTTGGAGGTCTCATTAGGAACTTGAGTTATCTCTGTGATAGGGCCTGGTTATTAGATAACATGGGTGGTTGTTGGAGATCTGACTGGTGAAATGACAGCTGATTGAAATCTATTTGGATCCCACTGGAGTGGGAGTTATTTATTGAGTTATAGTATTTGATGATGATGCTCTTTAGGTTTTTCAATGCTGATGATTCTGAATTATCTGTTGACTTTCTGCTTTTCTTCCCTTTGCTGGTCAATGAGTCTCACTGTGCTTGCCCCAAAGTGGAGTTTAATCCCATCCTCTCTCTTTAGGCTCTGAACAATCTTGTTGAATGCATTCTCTTTCATGATTTGAAATATTTCCTCTAAAAGCCTGGTTCTCAAATCTACATTTCCTCCTGTAGTATCATACTTTCACTTGCTAAAATAATTTGTTGAATACCTCCCGTTGCACTAGCCTGTGCTGGCTACATGGGGCACTGCGGAGCCCAGGAAGGAACGATTCCTGACTGAGGAATTACAGTTAGCCTAGGTCAGTGGTCGGCAAACTCATTAGGCAACAGTACAACGATTGAAATTTCTTTTGAGAGCCAAATTTTTTAAACTTAAACTATATAGGTAGGTACATTGTTATTAACTTAATTAGGGTACTCCTAAGGCTTAGGAAGAGCCACACTCAAGGGGCCAAAGAGCCACATGTGGCTCATGAGCCGCAGTTTGCTGACCACGGGCCTAGGTTGACTGAAGGATTAATTACAACTTTACCACAGGCTGAGTAGAACTGTCTATGGCTGCACTAGGAACTTGGGGCCTTCATCTCTTTGGTACATTACAGCTTACAGTGGGTTTTTATTTACACACATCCTTAGGGGTATAGGTATTGCAATCTCCTTTAACCCGGAAGAGGAAACTGATGCCTTGAGAAGCTGTGTTATCCAAGGTGACACAATTAAGGAGTAATAAACTCAGGACACAAATAAGTTTCCTGGTTCTGAATCCAATGCATTCTTCACTTTCTCTCTTGGATTCAGTAAAAGATTAAGTGTCTGGACTGGACTCTCTGCTTGAGTTTCCAATTGTGTCAAATTCTAATAACTATATATTCTTGCCTTTCACTCTCTTTATCTCATTAGATTACACACACACACACACACACACACACACACACACACACACTACAAGGTAGGTAAAGCTAAGCATTATTCCCATGCTAAAGTTGATAAAGCCATGGCTGGAACATGAAGCAACAGGCCTATGGTCAATGAGGAAGTTTGTAATGGGGAAGCTGGGGCTGAAATCCAGTTCTTTAAATTCTTTCAAGCTATCGGAGCCAAATGTGTGAGACACTTTGCACCCACAAATTACTCTTTCTGATTAGATTGATGGGATAATCTAAATTGTTCTCCAGTTGGTTTTCCTATTCCCCTAGAATGTATTCTTAACATAATGGTTTTTTACAAACTGGAGTCAGTTCATGTTATTCCTGCTCCAAACCCTACAACTGGCTCCCCTTTTCTTTTAATTCAGAGCAAGAGGCTAATTCCTCCAACATTGTGTGTGACTCTCCTTTTCTCCCCACCCTTCCTTGGCTGCAGTGACACTGGCCTCCTTGCTTTGCTATAGGGCCCAGACCCCAAGACTCTAGATGTCCTCTCCGCCTGGTGCTTTGACTCTAGGTGTCCACTTCACACACTCCCTCCCTCCCTCAACTATTGTCAAATCTCACCTGCTTCCCCAAAGACCTGCTTTATTACTGCAAACCACCACACAGCACTCTTGATCCCTTTAATCTGCCCTACTTTTACTGGTTCCTTAGCAACCATCAACTTCTATTATGCTGTAGCATTTCCTTATTTACTATGTTTATTAAATGTATTTGTTTATAGTATGGGTATTATGTTTATTATGCAAACCCAATGAAAGCAAAGGTGATTCCTGTTCAATTTACTGATGTATTGCAAGTTTCTAGAACAGTGACTCCTGCCACAAAGTTGGTGCTCAAAGTCCACAGATGATCCAGTTTCCGTTAGTGAAAACTCCACTCTCTGTATTCCACAAATTGAACACCTTGGCCTTGCCTTGATCTATTTTTGGTTATGCGCACGTCATATCAAACCAACAGCAAATTCTCTTGACTTCCTTTAAGGTCCTTCTGGGCATCCCCCCCCCCCCCCGCCGGAGCTCCTCAGCAACATGGGAGCAACTGCTCTCTAGCCACGCCCAGATAGCCGCTCAGTTTCCAGCTTGGCTCCAGCCTCCTTCTTTGGGCCTTGCGTCCCCAAATCCATTTTTACATATGATCTTTCTTTAAGTTGAGAAACTCAAATGGAAACAAAAGCAAAACTTACATTTTTCAACTACTCACTAACCTGCCTTGGTTCCCTATGGTCTGAGACATGGCTTCCAGCTTTTCTCCAGGCCCCACCCATAATCTGGCTCCTCCCTGCACTTGGGTCTCTCCTTCTTCTTTTCGCCGGTCACAAGGTCACAGACAGCACTGGATGCTCAGGGCCACATCCGGGCATCCCCCTTCGCTTGCTTCAGGTGGACCCACAGTCATCTCTGTGCTTCCCAAATCCCACCCATGCTTTAAAACCTAACTTCAGCTCTACGTTTCATTGGAGACTTCTCAACTATGTTAGTCTGTTTCTCCTTGCAGATACTGTTTAACAGTTAATTATTCTCTACTCTTTTTATTTTTCTTAAGTGCTTTGTCCCCTGGTAGATTAGTAGCTCTGCAAAGGCAGAACTTTATTCTTTTTAAAAATCTCCCTATCTCTCACTAATGTAGTAGTATGAGGCACATCTAGGCACTCCTTAGATAGATATTGTTGATTCATTGATTGATGGCTGTATTCTTCTCCTTCTTGTATATGTACTTCACCATGCTGGCTGCAGATAGCTGAACATTTCAAATGATATATTTTGAATGATACCCTAAATTTATATATCTTTGGCAAGTAATAGCATTTTTGCAGCTATACTGTTGAGCTATATATTAGGATAAATGTATATTTAAACTCCAGCCTTATCTAGTTTATAGCATGTCTGAACGTAGCAACCGATACTGCTTTCACCAGGGATTAACTGACTCATACTTATTAAGCATGTGTGTGTGTCTGTGTGTGTTTCTGTGTGTGCATGCTTCCTTCCATACATCTAAAGTGAATCCTATCATTAAGAAGTCACAAAATATGCAGATATGAGTATAAAAAGCACTTAGGAAATAACTAGATAAAGAATATAATCATTAATCCAACCAATAATTAAGCCTTTGATGGCACATTCAGGCTTTAACGGGAAAGCCTCCATAGCACACAACAATAAACTAAGTTTGCATAATATAAGCTGCAAAATGGCCCATTATTTGATGTTTTTCAGCAACTCTGATTTTATTTTACAAAGCTTGGAGGGAGATTATCGCTCTTTTACTGTTCATTGGTCAAACCTTAAAGTTCTGCCTTCTGCCATCTTGTCTTCTCCTGACTCATCTTGAGAACAGACAGTTTGGTTCCTGGCAGTGTGTCTTTCTGCAGCACTAACCAAAGAGTGAGAAATACAAGCACTGTTGAGAGCAAGCATCTCATTCATGAAACATGTTCAGGGACCAAATTCTGTGCCTCCCTTCCACAGAAAAAGCCATTATAAGAGTGGTGTGTATTATTTATTATTTTGGACTCTCCATGTTTCTGCTTCCTTTTATTCCTAGGACAAATGAAAGCAAACCTAATTATTCTGGATGTTGAATCTCATTTAAAAGCCATCTTTCTCTTTGCCCAGTCTCTGCTCTCTCGGTTCACAGAAAACTTCTCCCCTCCTTCCTTGTAAAAACTGCCTTCTGAAAGTGTGGTTCCTTGACACAGCACCAGGGAGCTTGTTCTCTGTGCAGAATCTTAGGCCTCATCCCAGACCTCCTGAATCAGAATCTATATTAAAAAATGTTTTTATTGAGCCCTAGCCAGTTTGGCTCATTGATTGAGCCTCAGCCTGTGGACTGAAGGGTTCTGGGTTTGATTCTTGTTAAGTCACATGCCTGGGTTGCAGGCTCGATCCTCAGTAGGGGGTGTGTAAGAGGCAGCCAATCAGTGATTCTCTCTCATCATTGATGTTTCTATCTCTCTCACCCTCTCCTTTCCTTTCTGAAACCAATAAAAATATATTAAAAATTGTTTTTATTGATTTTAGAGAGAGAGGAAGGAAGAGAGAGAGATAGAAACATCACTGAGAGAGAAACATTATTGGGCGCCTCCTGCATGCCCCCTACTAGGGATCGAGCCTGCAACCCAGGCATGTGCCCTGATTGGGAATCGAACCTGCCGCCTCTTGGTGCATGGGATGATGCCCAACCAACTGAGCCACACCAGCTTGGCAAAATCTACATTTTTTAACAAGACCCCTAGCCATTTGATTTGTAAGCACATTGAAGTTTGGGAAAACCTGAGCTGGAACTTTCTGAAATGCTTGGGTGGCAGGAATGCTAGCCACAGGACCAGCAGGTGGAAGACCCTTCCAGTGCCCGCTGTCCACCACTTGAATCCCTGGATATCCTCCACCATTTGAGTCCCTATTTCCTGAGAATGTTGAATCAGTCACACGGCACGGATGGAGGGCACTCTTTTTTTTCCAGCCAATTAGTGGCCACCATTAAGCTTTTCTGCCAGAACCTGGGTTGTGTGAGGTGAGGCCTTTCGGATGAGCTGCAGGATGATGGCCCTGACCTCCTGTGGTCCTCGAAGTTCCCCTGGTGTTTTTTGTGAGAGAAGAGGTTGATAACCTCAGTGTCCTGGATGACTTCCAATCTGTGTAATTGCATGCAGTCTACCTAAGCCTGCTCTGTAGTTTCAAATAGGTACATACGGTATTACTCACTTCTTGTACCACACTGCTGTGTAGTGTGGCTACAGACTCCTAATCAGCTGGGGTTTTCAGGTGGCTGCATTCATGATGAAGAAAACATCACTCTAGCCAACTCCCTCCCACCCCCCACTGTCTCCAGCTCCCTCCACCCCACACGCATCTGCCTAGCTGTTTTCTTCTATGTTACGTTTTTGGATAAAAAAAGTGTTTTGGGATCAGAAATTCTTAGAGTGGGACAATGACATTTCCTTAGTTCCCTTACGTAACACCTGCTCCTAGGCCTCCCTAACCCTCATAGCGCATTTCAGGGACACTGGTGGAGAAAATAGCAGGAGTGTGGTGAAATAGGCCTTCCCCTGCCAAGACGCAGCTCAGTTCCTGGGACTGTCAGGGAAGCACAAATTACATATAGTGTTTGGCAGCCTAGGAATCGGTCCTTTTCAGTGTGATGTGAAGGGAGAGTGAAGTCAGAGAGGACAGGGCAGGCTAGTTAGAAAAATACAACAGGACGTGAACTGCCTGTAAAAGGCCTTGCTATGGCTCTGGGGGATGCCTGGTCCTAAATAGAAATGTGGTGAGTGGAGCGTGAGGGGAATCCCTCTGTGATGACGCAGAGGTCAGCACCAGGAAGCACGTGCTGTCTGGAACAGCAGAAGAAAATGAAAGAATGATGGGGAAAGATGGGTGAGCTGGGAGCCAAGAGGATGGGTCTGTGATCCAATCAGAGAAGACATAGGGTTGAGAGCAGGATCTTTCTGGGATATAAAATGGTTGCTAAAAAGTGTTCAAAAGGGGAAAAAATGGGATTTCAGTGAAGCATCATTTTGTATGAGTAAATTTATTCTTTTTTATGTCCAAGCACAGAGACACAAAATAATTAGATAAAAATTCCTTTAGAGCAGGGGTAATTTATTTTATCTTTTCATATCCCAAACACTGGGGAAGATAAATGAATTAGCTAATGAATAAAATGAATGAATGAATAAAATAACAAAATTAATAATGGGAAGGATATTATTAAGAGGTGTATGTTGACTTTCAGTTTATGGAAAGCAGAAAAAAGAAAAAAAACACACACGTTTTAGTGCCCCAGGGCCAGCACCTATGTCTTGCCTACTCCTGCCCCAGAGTGGTTTCCTTGTCTCCTCTAAAATGGGGAAGAGAAGAAGAGCAAGGGGTTCCTCCACCAGATGGACAGACTAACCGAATGCCCAGAACAGAGAGCCATTTGCTAATCCCCGGGAGAAGAGGAAGGGCTAGAGGCAGAAAGTTGGGAAGCCAGAGCAAGATTGAGAGAAGTGAACATTCCCAGAGAGGGCAGGGAGGTAGATAACATAGTTGAATGAGGTCCCCAGGTCCCAGGGGTTGGGCGTTGTCCTGATAAAACCCTCTTGATTTCCAGCTGAGTGTCTATCATGATAGCTACTCAGTAGGTGTTAGCATCTTGACTAAATGGACAATAGATGATGTAGGCAAGAATGCTTTGAAGGTGAAGAGAGCTCTCAGAGTGAGGCATGGGTGGAAGAATTTGAGGATGGTGGTGATGTTGGGAGGAATGGGGGGGAAAAGCGTGGGCAGGGGGGGCAATGCAAGAGAAAATAGCCTGGTTAAAAAGAATGTATGACACAGAAGAGAAGAAATGACTAGAAGTGAGAAAGAGTCATCTCTATACAAGAGTCAACTCTATACAAAAGGCAATATTTAGTATAAAGATTCTGCATGCATTTTTAACGTCCTTTGTACATATCAACAAGTTAACCTGAGGAAAAATTACAGACCAAAAACATGTCATTGAGGCAGAGATAAAATACTTCAATATTCTAATCTTAAATTTGAGCTCTATTGTTGTGTAGATAGTTTCAAGGGACGGTTCCCAATGTCCTGATCAAACACCCCCTAACCTCATCTCCTGGTCCCCAGAGGCTCTCATTCCGAAGCCCATGGTTTTAGTTTTGTTCGTCTTCAAAGTCAAGTGCGGGCTGAGTCTGCCACGGGCCCAGACCAGTGATTCCCTCCGTCCACTGCTAAGGCCCAGTCTTTTCTCAGCCCAGACAAGCCCGTCCTGAGATCTGAAATCTGGTGTATAATCTGCACTTTTTCTTGCAGGAGGGAGAAAACAGCAACCCTGCAACACGGCAGTGAGCAGCCGCCCCACTAACTATTCCTGGATGTCACCCCGCAGCTCTCATTTCTGCCTCCCCCTCTGCAACCCTGTACGGCTGCGGACTTGTCAGCACCTTGTCAGGCTCCCTGGTGCGTGGGCTACCGTCGGACTCTTGTTCTTCACAATTATCCAGAAAAAACTCCCCAGAATCCTTCACAAGCAAAAAATATATATACTAACAGGTAAAAAAAACCACAAAGCGACTTTCAAAAACGCAGTCCCCTGAAGTGGGCGCTCCTTGCAAAGCTGCTGTGTCCCCTCCCTGTCAGCCCTGCAATGCCCTTTTGTTCGAGGTGTGACAAGGATGCGGGAGCCAGTGTGATGTCACGAAATAATACACACATGTCAGGCGGTGCTTTCATGTCTTGGGTGCAGACCAGAATAAATTACTCCTGTGGAATGTTTTGCTTTTCTTTGCAGGGAATGGCCCCGCAGTGTACAAGGAGCTACGCTGACAAGAAGTGGCGGAGAACTATTATTAAAAAGAAGCTCCTGGAAGGGAGGGCTGAGTGGCCCAGGGTTTCGCTGGGGTTCAGGAGGCAGAGGCCTGGGAGGCAGTCGTCCGGCGGACAGCAGTGAGACATGTGTCTTGTCCCGGAATTCTCACGGGCGGTGGGAGGGAAACGAGTCCAGCATGACATGAGCTCGAGGGAAGCGGTTCTCAGAACTGAAGGTGAACCGAGAGGAATTGGCAGCTGCCTGGACGTGCCAGCCAGGGAGGCCAGGGTATCAGAGACACGTGACAGACCGAGCGAGACAACTGCAAAGCTCCCCAAGCAGCTCCCGGGAGGGCTTGCCAGGAGGCCAGATGCTGCTCCTGGAAGAGTATTCTCCCTGGTTGGGCATCTGGGTTGAGCGCTTTCCATGTCAAGAGGAGAGGAGAGGTGGTAAAGGCAGAGCTGTCCCTGCCTTTTAATAAACTGTAAGCCTCCGAAGTGTACATATATGCTCATGCACACCCACACACAGCATTAATGCATGTGGACATGGAACATGTTTTAAAAAGAACTCCTAAAAATAAAACTTTCCCCGGTACTTTTTAGGTGGAAAGCGAAGTGTTAGGGGGAAGGAGAGAGGGAGGGAGGGAGGGAAAGAGAGGGCGAGCTGGAGAGTTGGAGAGAGAGAGAAAGAACACAGACACCAAGAAAAACCCTTATATCAGTATGTCAGCTTCCTAATTAGTTAGGTGATTTTACTTAAAGAGAGGGGATTATAGTTGGCGTTCAATTAAAAAAGGAAAGGGAATTTGAGCGATGGACTTGTGCGTCTATCACCGTTGGCTGGTCTTTCTCACTCGCTGCCTCATCATTCCTTCTTCCCTGGAAACACAGCCGGGTATTGGTGTTGGCAGGAAAGCTGAGTGTGGTCTAGTGGACTAGAAATCAGGTGACTTGAGGTCTGGTTGATCTCCCCCCGCCCCCCCTTTTCACTTTGAAGTTTCTCTGTGTCTCTGCTTCACAAAACAGGAACTGAATTTCTCATACACTTAAGATTGGAGGACAAGCGTTTGTAATCAAGGTGATTTTTGTTTTTTGTTTTTGGGGGGCTTTTTTTGGCTTCATCTAATGCTAACTAATTCAGGGTAGTCCTACGAGGTCAATATGGGACCTGGAAAAAATGATGGACAGGGAGGTTGCTTGATATAATAGGAGATAGGAGCAGTAGTCTTTAATTTAGTAGTGGGAGTAATGCCAGAAAATATAAAACTAAGTTTTTATATTCTGAGATCTGTTACAAGTCCCAGATAATCGAGAAATCAGGAGAACTGGCACCTCTCCCCTTACCCCCCTGGACAACAGCGACAGGTCTGACAGGCTCCAGCACCGATGGGTGGTCACTGACCCCTGACCAAGTCTTCCTCGGTAGGAGAGCCTCTCTTAGCACCCCTTCACTGTGCTCAGGGCCTCTGCATAGGCCATCTTAATATTAACACATATTACTTCTTTTACAATCAATGCTGCTCTTCTCTTCATCATGATGAAAAGATAAACATCAGGTGAAGAGAGAGTTGAGAGGAACAGCTTACTAACCAATACTAGGGAATGTAATGTTCCCTAGTCTTAGTCTGAAATATATCAAGTTTCCAAGTTTCCAGTTGATCTTAAGTGGAACCATCACTGACTATTAGATGATCATCTTCTCACTTGATGAAGTCATGTGACTCCATGTGTTCAACAGAAATTGCTGACTATCTGTGATGTGTGGGGCTTTGTACTAGGCTCTGTGGTGTAGCAAGAGTCAACGTGATGCACATTCCTGCCTTCCTAGAGGATAATGACAAAGGGACCAGGTCAGTTTCTTATAATTCCCACCTTCATCAATATTTTAAGGACTTAACTGCTATCAGTAACATTTTTTCTTCCAGCTTATAATATTTATTCCTGTGATTTTTCAAGTGCCAAAAGCTGAAGGCTCAAACAGTAGCTAGATATCACTGTAAATTCTGCCCATTGTCCTCTTATCATGAGAATTTTCTAGGCCTCCTTTTGGAAGTAATAGTTTTAACCACAAAAAAATAATAGTTCTGCTCTTGCCAAGTTTTCTTTGTCACCGTGCATGCCATTCTCAGACTCCTTTCCCAGGCTCTTCCTCTAATGACCCCTCAGTGTTAGACATCTCCAGGAATCTGTCCTCAACCCTCTTCTCTCTTCACACCCTTCCTTGAGGTTATTCATGACCTTACCCCGTTGCCATCTTTAAACCCATGACTCCTAAATTCAGACCTAGACCCCAATCACCTTTCCTGAATTCCCAACATATAGTTCTTATCTTCTAGTAGATGTCATGAATGGAATATAAACAATGACCAAATCACATCGTGTCCCCAAAATTTCAACTTCTTTAATGCTTACAATTTTATCCTTGTCCTCTATCTAAGTTCAGGATATCATCACTTACCTAGTTAAAAACCAGGTGCCATCTGAAATCTTCCTTATTTCTAACCTCTTGCATGCACTTGTTGAGCACATTCTATTGACTCAATCCCCTCCCCGCCCCAATGCCTTCTGTATCCATCCCTTGCCCCATCCCCTCCACCCCCACCTCCCTTAGTTTGAGATCTCTAGCTTGGACTATCATACAATCCTCTTAACAAGGTTCGCTACCTCTAGCATTGCCCTCCTACAGGCTATTCTTCACACTTAAAAGGATTGTGATCTCTAGAAATACAAATCGCACCACCATATCTCCCTGCTTCAGACCCTTCAGTGATTTACTGTCTAGAGAATGAATTTCAAATTCTTTAGCAAAGCCTATAATGTCCTGCACAATTTAGCTCGTTTACTGCATTCTCAGCTTATGTCCTACCGCTTCTAGGATCCACCATTTCTGTACCACACTGTAGTTCTTCTCAGTGCCTCTTGGTACAGAGTATTCTCCCTGCTTACCGTCGGCCTGTTGTCTGCCACACTGCCATCCCTAGAGACAGTGTCTGGCATTTGGGAGGCTCTCTTTGGTTTCTCTAGGCTAAATTTCAGCACCTGCTTGGTGTTTTCATAGAGTCCTGTGATTTAGCACCATATTTATTATAATTGTTTGTTAATTTACTCCAGGAAACTATAGGATACATGAGGGTAGGAGCCCCCTTTCTGCCTCTAGTATCAAATTATGGGGTCAGCAAATTTTTCTGTAAAGGGTCAGAGAGTAAATATTTTTGGCCTTGTGCAACTGGTTACAATTATATAACTCTCACCATTGCAGCATGAAAGTAGCCATTGGCTGTATATAAATATATGAGGGTGTGTGTGTGCTTGTGTGTGTGTGTGTGTGTTCCAGAAAACTTTAACAAAAGCAGGTAGCAGGCTGGATGTATTCCATGGGCTACAGTTCCCAACTTCTGATCTAATTCAGTGCCTGGAGTACAGTAGTCACTCATTAAGACTTCCTGCAGTAATGGGTGGATAAGATTTTACAGTTAACATTTTCACAAATGCAAATTTATTTGACCTAGTGCACACATGAGCAAAAGGGAGGGCTAGAGACATTAAAAGGTTTTCTTAATGTTGTACAGTTTCTAAGGGCTGAGGTTGGGATGTGGGCTTATGTCTTCCGATTCCAAATCCTTGATTCTTTCCATTAGGTAAAACACCAAGATTCATGGTGGAAAAGGGTGCAGCAACTTAAAAACCTTGCCTCTTATGAGAGAAACACACTCCGTGGGGTGGTTCCACCACTAATAGGGAAGACAGTGATAGATGGGCAGTAGCCATTTTAAGTTTTGTTTTTTTTCCTCCCTATTCTTCAGTGGTTAATTTTCCCATTCCGATGTTAAATCAAAAGATCAAAAGTAATAATTTCACTCCGGTCTTAAAAAGCCTTATCTCCCAAAGCCTTCCTGCAGAACAAGGGTCCACCACTGGAAGGATCATTGAACCCTAGTCCCCAGCTCACAGACCTTATAAATCCTGTGCCAAGATGTCTCCTAAGTAGATGACATTTTAATGATTACTACAGGGAGTTGGGAACTATTGCTTCATCCTCACGATCAGAGTAATTAATTTTCTTAACTACCAGGCCAAATTCTGCCACGGGAGTCCAGTTGAGAAATTTCAGACCCATAGGAAGTACATTAGCTCTTCAAAGTGATTAGGGTGCCATTTCAAATACACAAGCAAAGGAGCTATTAGGCTTCTGGCTTATTTCAAACAACTTGCAGCCCCTGTCCCTCAGGGAGGAAAAAAAAAAGGAAAAGAAAAAAGAGAGAGAGAGGAAAAAAAAGAAAATAACAATTTGCACAGGTTCCTCATTTTCCAGTAAAAATACCCAGGGCTTGCAAGTCGTGGGATATCAGGTATTGTGGTTGGGTGAGAGACCAAAGTGTACAAAAAAAGGGCGGAGTGCCAGAAGTCAGCACAGAAAAACACATCCTGCTCCAAAGCACACGGGGCCGAGCCTTCAGAGGCCCGCGGCAGGCAGACGGCTTCACCAGGCACGGCTCCGCGATCAGGGAGAAGGGCACGGGCTTATGGGCTTTCCAGTCCATTCTATAACCCTGTCTCATTTCCCCCCTAAATATCAGAAATGCCCGCTATGTATGCCACTTTAAAGACAGGGTGGATGGATTCTTACCTCACCATCGTTTCCTCACACAACCCTTATATTTCTAGATCATCATCGTTTGAGTTGCCTTTGACATGCTTTTGTGGAATATTTTATTTAACATCCGTGAAGACCACAGAGAAGCTTTAAATATCAGTTTACTCTCACAAAATAGCCACAGCTCGCCAGTCTCGCCTTTCACGGAGGCATTCGACTGGCACCCTTCCATGAGATCTGTCTATTCAGCCATATCAGTTTTTCACCTTGGAATTCTATGAACAGCTGGGAGATTTTCTTAGAGTCAATACAAAAGGGAAGATTTTTAGCTCCCCTTTCAAACTCTTTTATAAAGTGCAAGTCTCCTATAAGACATTTATTTGCATCCAAAGTCTGCAGTCCGTATATTCTTCCAAGGCTGGTTTTGGAAGTCAACGAATGACTATTGCGTGTCATCTCTACAAGCCACCCACTTCTAAGACATGCTGATGTTCTGTGAACAACGCATACCTATTTGGGAACAGAATTTGAAATTGTTTTGTCTTCCAAAATGTATGCCACAAAGTAAATCTGGCTAACAAGTTTGGGTTAGTGGTGCACTTTTGTATTTATTTTCTAAAAATCTGTAATTATATTATTTTTAATCCTGGAAATAAGAATGTGGGAAAGACTTCAGCAGTGGCTAAAAAGCCTTAATGATAGTAATTGCAACACACATCCCAGGACTGCAAAAGGCCAGCATGTGGTCTAGGCGGATGTGGAGTTGATAGAATTCGAGGAGGGTGTCCATGCGGGGTTGAGGCACAGGAGAAGGCCCTACCGGCTTCAAAACATCTCCCTTCCCAGGCCTCCACAAGGCCAGTGTGCTGTTCTGCCTGGCAGGAAGCCCTCACTGTGAGACACATTCTGATAAGTTGGACAATGAGCAAGAGAACTGTCCCTCGGAAACTGCTGTAAGGGGAGCCTCTGCCCGCGAAGCTCATGTAGGCCTGGGCCCGCCTCCACCCTCCTCAGCCGCTGAAAGGCAAGGAGGCGAGATTCTCTCGCAGGAAGCTCCCACTTCAAAGGTGAAGATAGTCGGGTCTGAGAGCATGGGGCAAGATGTGGATCAGGTGGATGTAGAGTCGGACACAGACTGGAGTTAGGCTCGGGAGTACACGTGGGGGTTGGGCACGGCATGGGGGTGTCACGTGGTTTGTCAAACATGTGAAAACAGCCTCACCGGGACTGGGGAAACTGGCTGAGTTGGGCCAGCATAGAAACTATGGTTTTGGAAAACGATTCTGTGGTGAGACGAAGAATTTTCTGGAAGCCGGGAAATTTGGCAACCCAGCCTTTGCAATTCTTCCTGTATTTATTTCATTGACAGTTATTTTATATTTCTCACTATAAAAATAGTACACATCAACATATAATGTTTATCTAGACCCTAACATGGGCTATTAAAAAGATTATTCATTGACTCCTCGTCACATAAATAGGATCAATTGCAATCTCTACTTTGTAGACAAGAAGACGAAAGCTCAGAGTAAAGGGGCTTGTTCATGGTGTGTCTCCGGTGAGGGGCAGAGCCTCCACTTACACTCAGGTTTCCTACCTGCAAAGCCTATTCTCTTTACCTGTCCTCCCCAGCTCAGGCTTCTCTACACCGTAGGTAGAAGTGAAAAGGAAACACATGAGAGAAATAAACTTCTCATAATGCAACAACTCTACGAAAGAAATAGTAACATCTCAGCATATATCTTTACAGTCTTTTCCAGATGCACGACTTTTCCACATATTTATAGTTCTACTCCCTCTGAGTATATAAAATATTATATCCCTGCCTTTAACTTAGCACAAGCATTTTCCTGAATTTAAAAAACCCCATTTAGCTATGAACCACATTTCCCTAAAATAGTATGAACTGATACCATGTACCATGTTCTGTCCCCCATCACTGAACGCTTCGGCCTGCTGTCTCCAGGTCTCCACCAGTGCAAATGTTCTGTTGTAAACAATTTATCTGCAGAACCAGCCTGCTGTTACTTAGGATAGGGTCCCAGCAGTTAAGACGACCACTCAAGACGTATAAAGATTTGAAAAAGTTTTCATTCTTGAGATATATTACATGTTTGCCTTTTCCAACATGCAGAGAGATACATCCCACTGAGCAGCATGTAGAGGGCTTGATTCAATACACACCTGACAAAATGGGATTCATCTTATTTTATTAGTTTTCTATAACCTCATCTTTTTCTTTCTCCTTCATGCATTTGCAAAATAGAGAAAAGGGTGCACCATTCTAGCAGGTCTTCCTTTTGCTTTTTAAAATTAATGTTGGAGGGACTATTTTCACAGTTTGAAACCTCAGACTTATCTCCATGGCTGACTAGACATGGGCGATAAAGAAAGGAAAGAAATAAAGACTGTATGGCCCTGGCTGGCACAGCTCAGTGGTTACAGGGGTGGGCAAACTTTTTGACTCAAGGGCCACAATGGGTTCTTAAACTGGACCGGAGGGCCGGAACAAAAGCATGGATGGAGTGTTTGTGTGAACTAATATAAATTCAAAGTAAACATCATTACATAAAAGGGTACGGTCTTTTTTTTTTTTTTTTTTTTTAGTTTTATTCATTTCAAACGGGCCGGATCCGGCCCGCGGGCCGTAGTTTGCCCACGGCTGGGTTAGAATGTCAACCTGGGGATCGGAGGGTTTGAGTTAGACTCCTGTTCCAGGGCATGTACCTGGGTTGCAGATTCATTACCCTGCCCGGTTTGGACACATGTGGGAGGCAACCAATCAATGTGTCTCTCTCCCACTGATGTTCTGATGTTTCTCTCTCTCTCTCTCTCTCTCTCTCTCTCTCTCTCCCCCTCTCCCCCTCCCTCCCTCCCTCCCTTCCTCTTTCCCTCCCTTCTACTCCCCTAAAAAAATCAATGGAAAAAGTTTCCTCGAGTGAGGATAGAAACAACAACAACAACAACAACAAAACTGTGTAAAATTTTTTTTTATGAAAAGTCTCAAGACTTGGACCATTTCTTTCCACTTGATGTTCACCCCTCCCATCTATCTGTGTGGCCTCCTGGGCTCTTCTCTCATTCTGTCTTGTTCGCCTTGCACTCTGTTGCCAAGTGAGTCTTTCATAAACACTAAGCATGTTTTGCAATTGTCTGATAGGTAAGGTTTCGACAGTTCTCTGTTTCTTATATAAATCCTTTGCCCGGCTTTCAACCTCTCAACCTACACACAAGGTTTTTTTGTTTTTTTTTGGTGTTTTTTTTTCACCAGCAAGTAAACCTTACCTTTCCAGGTCCTCCTTCCCATTAACTTCAGCTTCGCTTTGCCTCCCTACCTTTCCAAAGAAGCAGGCTAAAGGCAAATGCACTTGACACTTATATTTTATACAGATAGAACTTGCCATTTATGTCACAGTTCAGAAGGTACCCCAGGTCCTTCCAGTGCTTCTCACTGTAATGTCAATTTGTGAAAGCGGCTATAAATAAAGGCTGCTAGTTGATGGCATTTTGAAATGATAGCTTATTCTGAATTCCTGATCTCAAGCTATCACAGCAGAAGCATAGAACTTGAACTCAAGTTTGATCAAGAACGAGGACTCTGAGACTATTTAGCCTTTACAGCCATTGTGTAATCTTATGGTTAATATAATCACAACCCGTTAAAGTTCTGGCTTCCTGGCCAGAACTTGCATTCACCTTCTAGTCCAATTGTGCAGTATCGAGCTTTCTCAGTTGGCACTTCTCTGCTTTCAAGGGAGCATTTAACTCAGACCTCTGCAAACATGGAGCTCTGTTCTGTTGGCTGTAGAGTACGTAGGCCAAGTGGAATTTCTGGCACTTCATTACATTCCCTGACCCTCACTAAACAAACTTCAAAATATATATATTTGCAACAATTTGGAATAAACACTACATACAAGTGTTGATGGTAGATTTTTCTGAAGAACTACCAAATGCATCAAGACTAAGGAAAACATTCTAATGATTCTTTCAAACATGAATATATTTAAATTCTCGTTAAACAATCTTCTTATTTAGTCTTCTCAGGCTTTGATGACATGCCACGATTGGCTGTTTATCAAAAACTTAGCAAGAAATGCTTAACAAGACATAATCATGTGCACACACTTGTGCATAATTAAACCCAGTTTAAAAATCAGTGCGCAGTGGAATATGGTCACACCACTCAAGAAAGGTGGATGACTGGCAAATGACACTTGTCTATCTATAATGAAAAATCTTATAATGTGAATGCTGTGAAGGTGATATCGTAATCCGTTCTTAAATCTTAGTTAAATACATCTATTTCCAACTCTACTGAGCTGAATAAAAGTTCTAGCAAAGTCAGGAAGTTAATTTAGGCATAAGACACAATCAGGCATTAGTTGTTCACACTGGAATGGTGTGGCATGGAGGTGAAGATTCTCATCCTTCCAAGGTTTTTAATTGGATGGATTCTCATCTGTGTGTTTTATTTTGTTTTAAAGAAGAATTTAGCTGACTCTCATTTTCTTCATTTTATAGCTGTTCTTTCAGTTGGAATGGAAGAGGATTAATTGAGACTGAGTAATTGATATTTCTCAAGATATACAAGACTAGGTATTGCATCGCATTAAAGACTACACTTTCCCATTTGTTTTATGACTTTGTCCAGTTAACGTTACTGAGATAAGCGCTCTGGTATTTACTTGTAACTTGAAACCCTTTTCATAGTGTGACTGGATCCTACGGGAAAAGAATTAACATTAGAGGAATGCTTACCCTGTGCCAGGCATTTTATATGCATTATCTCATTTAATTCTCATAACCACAGGATATGGCTGACATAATTTAATCCAATTTTATGTGCCTGGGATTATAAAGGGAGTTAAGTGTAGAACAAGGATTTGACACTAGATCTACCTATTTCTTTAAAGCCCAAGATCCTTTCAGTAAATCACACTGGGTTTCCCACTGTAACCAGGATGTGGAGGTGACAGGAAAGGCCATTCTAACAACGAGGGGTCCTCTGAACTGCCACACGGTGCCCCTCTGGGAGTAAAATACGTAAGAGGATAAGATGACTAATTAGATTAAGACATGTACCTAAAGTAGCGACTAGTTAAGCAAATTATGAGCTATGCATACCATTGAATGCTGTATCATCATTAGAAAGAATCAGATGAGTCTGTTTAATGAAATGTGAAGCTGTCTATGAGTTGCAAAGTAGTTGCAGGAGAATATGTGCTGTATGATATACTTTGACACAATCAACAACCATACACACATTTTTGCATGTGCTTAGAAACAGGTCTGGAAGGCCATATACAAAAGTGTTAGTTACTTCTACTCAGCAGTCTAAGAATGACTAGTAGGCAAATTTCACTTTTTAATGAAATATTCACCACTGTTTAAATTTTTTGTGTGCAATCACATGTATTACATTTACAATTAAAATTAATGTAATGAACTCATTGAATAATCTTCAGAAAT
This sequence comes from Myotis yumanensis, assembly GCF_028538775.1. Taxonomy (NCBI): domain Eukaryota; kingdom Metazoa; phylum Chordata; class Mammalia; order Chiroptera; family Vespertilionidae; genus Myotis; species Myotis yumanensis. Next base: position 68,211,823 of record NW_027223759.1, read on the forward strand.
GACCAGACCCAAGGAATGGCGATTAAGGTGATGAAGGAGATATAACCTCACAGAAGTAAACTTTAACAAGCTTTAACATGACCATCTGCATATGGTCAAAGCTAAAACCTTATCACTTGTATTGAGCTCTGCCTTATCTGAGGAAGGCGTTAACAGAGGACAAATGAGTAACAGTCATTTCAAATTTAACATGTCCAAAGGGCCCTCTACTTACCCATCTGTGTAGCACTACCATTTTTCCATTCGCTCAAGCCCAAGCCCTAAGAGACACACTTGATTTCTCCTTGCCCTTACTCACTGCATCCCAACCAGGCAAATCCAACCTGACCCAACTCTAGAATATCTCTCCAAGGGCTCCACTCAAGCCACCACTATCTGTTGCCTGGACTACTAGGGTTGCCTCCTAATAGGTGCCCCTGCTTTCTCTTTTACAATCCATTCTCCACATGGCCAGTGTGACCTTTTATATTCCCCCCAGTTGCGGTTCTTCATTGTATTTACAATGGATTACAAATGTCTTACTGTGACCTGACACCCATTTAACATTTGTGACCCCAACTCCCACCACCACCCCCCTCATTCAATAGGCTCTAGCCATCCTGGCTTTTCAAATACAATAAGCTCTTTGGGTTCTCTGGGTTTTTACACTTGTTTTTTTTTTTTTTTTTTCCCCCTGCTTGGAATACTTTTCTCTTACAGGACGGCACCTTGATAATTTGCATCAACATTTTACCGATGAGGAAATAAAATTTCAGAGAATTTAAGTACCTCATTTATGGTCCTAGCACTTGGTACAAGGCAGGGTTAGGTTTTGAACTCATGTCTGAAACATCTCATACCTTTCCCATTGTACTATACAACAAAGTAAAGATGACCCATCTCACGGCTCTGAGTATAGTTCTGACTAATCAACAAGTATCTGTTCACTGAAAAGGCCAGGATAAAATCAATTCAGTCAGAAGTTCTTTTTGTAGCTTCTCCTTCCTACCATTAGTACATTCCCCAACTTCTGCAGGAAGACTTAGATGATTGAGAGGGGAAAATATTAGATATATTGAGAAACTCTTATCTTACAGATCTGAAATTAAATATTGTTCATTTAAGAAAGGAGTATATGACACAACCAGAAACCTTTACAACTTACTTAGTCAGATGTCCAAAGAGGACTTTCATGGTGTCACGATTTGATGGAGGGAGTTTTTGTACAAGGGACTTCATAGTTTCAATTCTTGTGTTGTTATCTTGCTTTTCTGAAAAATAAAATAAAAACAAAGTTTAGAAAAAAATAAGATTTCATAGATACATGAGGGAATTTTTTAAGGAGAATTTTGGACTAAGAATTAGCAGCATAAAGTCCTACTCAGCAGCCAAAGGTTATAGGTATGCTCAACATTACCATGGAGTTTCTTCATTTTGATTCTGAATTAGATCATGGCTGTGTGACGGAGATTGGCCATAGAGACATAAGTCAAAGTATTATGTGGGACTCCTGGGAAGGACATGCATAAGGTGCTCATTTAGCTATTGAATCAAATATCACAAGTGTTTTTACTATTATACAAGGTGTGGTAGGATGAATAATGAACTTCCAAAAGATGCCCATGTCCTGATTTCTGGAACCTATAAGTTAGCGGTTCTCAACCTGTGGGTCGCGACCCCGTTGGGGATCGAACGACCCTTTCACAGGGGTTGCCTAAGACCACTGGAAAACACATATATAATTACGTATTGTTTTTGTGATGAATCACTATGCTTTAATTATGTTCAATTTGTAACAATGAAATTGGAGGTCACTACAACATGGGGAACTGTATTAAAGGATCACGGCTTTAAGAAGGTTGAGAACCACTGCTGCAAGTATTTTACCCTCAATAGCAAAAGGGATGTGTCATGTGATTAAATTAGGGGTTATGAGATGGGGAGATTTTGCTGGATTATAAGGGTGGGCCCAGTGTAATCATGAAGGTGGTTAAGAAGGAACCAAGAGGATCAGTGTCAGAGACAGAAGTCATGTGACAGAGGAAGCAGGAAAAGAAAGGGCTGTGTGATAAAGGGCCATGGGCCAAGGAACAAAACAGCCTCTAAAACCTAGAAAAAGAAAAGAAATAGACCTCCAGAAGGAAGTCAGTGAACTGATTTCCATTTTCTGACCTCCAGGAATGTAAGGTAATAAATTTGTGTTGTATGAGCTTGTGGCAGTTTGTTACAGCAGCAACAGGAAACAAACACACAAGGACACAGTGTGATTTAATTACCAATATTCTTTGTTTGCTTGATTTTGTGGAAGAGTAAATAATTTTTTATTACTTCTATGCTATCCTGTTTCTGTAATACATTTTGGTTTTTGCTATGAATTAGGAAAGTGCAAAAACAAAAATTGAAAGTATAAAACATAGTCATATACATTTAAAAAAATAAGAAGTTCTTCAAAAATGCATGCCACATGAATTTCTTTCCTTCATTTTGTTTATTTTTTACTTTTATGGGCATGGATGGCATAATAAAAACTAAGTTACTTAGTACACCAGAGAATTCATCTTGCCATAGTTTTAACCAGGGAGGAGAATTATAATTATTTATTGAACTCAAACATTTTCTATACTTCAATCTCTAACTACTAGCACAGAGCTCCAGGTGACCCTAAAGAGGCTACTACTGCAAAAGATAATGTAGAAGAGAATAATATGTAAGGCAACACTCACCCAATATCCATTCTCTTCTTCCTTAGCAAGGCAATCCATTGTTGTGGGAATGCCAATATACCCACTTAAAAGAGCTCATTTCCTAGCTTCCTTGGCAGCTAGAGTGGCCATGTGACTAAGATTGGCCAATGAAACTTAAGTCAAAGTGCAATGTGGGACTTCTGGGGAGACCATGGAGAGGGTGCTGGTTTAGCTTTTTAGCCTTTTCACCTCTGCTCTTCACAATGAAGATAGAATGGTTATAGCATGAGATGACACTGAGAACGGAGGCCCAGCAGAGTGGAACACATGGCTGGGAGGCACTTCCCTGAATCTGTGGAGCAGTCACTGGTCCTACCTGCCTGTCGCTGAGTTTCTTTGACATAGAAAATAAGCCTCTGTGTACTGGAACCTTTATGAATGGTTCTCTGATACTAAAGCCAAACACAGCTCCTAATATGATGTGCCTCCTGAAGCCCAATTTGTAATCACCTGTTATTAGGTAGATTGCCGGGAGCCGGTCCATCCTTGCTGCTTGACACAGTCGCTGCAGGAAAGAAACATCTGCACAGCATATGTTTCAAGGGACCTGGCATATATAGCATACTATTCTTAATATGTTTGCTCTCTTTAGCGCCATGTGTTTTAACCAAGGTCACCTCTCCGAGAAAGGTTGTTTCCCCAGGTGGGGATCTTTCCCTGAGGTTAGGGAGGGGATACAACCCCTTAATTAAGTGCCAGGCGGGTAGTTAAGCTACATAATCTTTACTCCCTGGAATGGAGATAAGAAACGCCCTAACCTTTGTAATAGAAATTGACAGGATTAAAATCGGCTGGTATAAATATGGATGTAACAAGACAATAAACATCAGAACCTCATCAGTTCCTAACCAGAGCTCCGACCAGAACTTTGGCTGGAAATCCTGGCTATAGGTCCTGACTAGGCTGCTGATCAACTGAAGGCTGTCTTCGTGTCATTCCTTCTTCGCCGACTCCGTCCACACCTTTGGGGACCCCTGGACCCGCTGGGATTGGACCCCAGCAGTAGATGAACTTAATAAAGTGGAGTGAGAAAGAGAAACAGGCAGGGTATTTCAAATACACTGCTGCAAACAAACAAACAAACCACTTTTAATAAGAAATTATGGGAAAAATATCCTGCAGAAGATGGTATTTGGCAAAAGTGGGCTGGGGTAGTCTTCCTAGTATAACTGTGCTTGGAAGCTTTTCTCCTTGCTCCTGAAACCACAAAGGCCTATAAATAATACCCCCACAGTCACAGCTTTCAAAGTTGCAGTTATTCTTAGGTGAGTTCCAACATAATATGGATTGGACAACTGTCAATGAGAGAGAGAGAGAGAGAGAGAGAGAGAGAGAGAAAGAGAGACCAATTGCAACATCATAGAATACAGCAAATCTAATCTTTCTACCCAAAGGTTAGAAAGACTCCTTGTAGTTTAGTGATTCTAAGATATTGTGATGCTTCATGAGACCAGTTGGAACTTATCAGACACCAGAAACTCAGGAAAAGAAAGAAAACAAGTCAATGATGAGAGTGAAATTGATACAGTATGCCCAGGACAGAGCTCTTGGGACACTTGGGTACCCTGTATCTGGCCATCTGTAGCTAACGCTACACACCAATGAGTATATGCAAAGATATATAGCCCATGCCGGTAACAGAATTTACCTGAGGATCTGTTGAACCACTTGGTTCAGGCAGTAAAGGTGATAACAGAAGAGGTGGTAGCAGTAGTCCCGATATCTATTGTGACAGTCCTAAATAAGGATGTCTTACTATTAAAAGGTGGTAGAGGAGAGAAGAAGGGAAGGGAGGGGAGGAGAGGAAACCTTTCTAATTTCATGAAAATCTCTGGCCATAGTGATGATCAAGTCAATGTCAGAATCTCCAAAAAAGCAATCAATTGACATTGAGGACTACAGAAGCAGCAGCCATGAATCAAGCTGGGCAAATGATAAGTAGAGAGTGGCCCACATGAGTATACCCAGCAAACATCTGTTTTAGGGAACATATGATCTAGTCAAGAGTGGTTGCAGAAAGGCTGGGTGTGGAGTTGCATAATTGGAAATAAATGAATTTGCAAGATCACTGCCATGGTGCTCGGGCAGCAATTAAAACTTCAGCAAGTCTGTTTAACCACCAGGTAAAATACTCATGAATTTCCCTAGACAGAGTCAGTTCTTCTGTGCTCTGTTACTCTAGCACATTCTATTCCACATACTAGTAACACTGCCATGGTTTGAAGCAATCCCAGTGCCCATCACTAGAGGAGTGGATAAAAAAGCTGTGGTACATATATACAATGAAATATTATTTGGCCATAAAAAAGAGTGAAATCTTACCATTTGTGACAGCATGGATGGACCTAGAGGGTATTATGCTAAGTGAAATAAGTCAGCCAGAGAGAGACAAATGCCATATGATTTCACTTATATGTGGAATCTAAAGAGCAATATAATCAAACAGACTCATAGGTACAGAGAAGAGATTGATGACTGCCAGAGTGGTGAGGAGTTGGGGGACAGGATAAAAGAGCTAAAGGGAATGACAAGTACAGATTGGTAGTTATAAAACAGTCACAGGGATGTAAAGTACAGCCTAGGGAATATAGTCAATGCTAGTAATCTACACTAATAAAAGAGAAACAGGGTAATTGGCGTATGACCGCTACCCTTTTCATTGGCTAATCAGTGAGTATATGCAAATTAACTGTCAGGCAAGATGGCGGCCGGCAGCCAGGCAGCTGGAAGCGAACATGAGGCTTGCTTGCTGCAGTGAAGGAGGACTCCAATGTTCCCCGCCTGACTTGCCGGCCTCTGAGCTACAACTCTAAGCAACTATGTACTATGTTGCAAATAAGAAGATAAACAAAACACCAGAAACCAGTGGACTGAAACCCAGCCGGATCGAAACATTGTATCCATGTTTTCAGCAGGGAGGCCTCAGAGCTAAAGCTGGCCCAGAATAAAAAAAAAAAAAAGAAGAAAACAAGGAGCAGTTGGGAGCTTTAGTCACTTGCCACCCGGAAAACAGCCCTCATCCCCTCATTGTCCCTGCCCAGACTGGCCAGGCACCCCAGTGGGGACCCCCACCCTGATCCAGGACACCCTTCAGGGCAAAACAGCCGGCCCCCACCCATGCACCAGGCTGCTATCCTATATAGTGAAAGGGTAATATGCCTCCCAGCACCAGGATCAGTGGAGCAGCGAGGCTCCCGGCACCGGAATCAGCGTGACAGGGGGCAGCGCCCAAAACCCCTGATCGCCCTGCGGCTCTGTGTGTGACAGGGGGCGGGGCCACAACCTCCCTATCCTCCCTGCTCTGTTGGTGACAGGGGAAGGTGCCCCAACCCCCTGATCAGCCCTGCTCTGTGCCTGATAGGGGGGAGCTCCCCAATCCCCTGATTGCCCTGGGGCTCTGTGCTTGACAGGGTGAGGCACCCCAACCCACACCCCCCACGGGCCCTGCTCTGTGCCTGATAGGGGGGAGCTCCCCAACCAACTGATCGGCCCTGCTCTGTGTGTGACAGGGTGCGGCGCCCCAACCCCCCTCCTCCGCCCCCATGGGCCCTGCTCTGTGTGTGACAGGGTAGAGCCATAACCTCTCCATTGGCCCTGCCCCGAGTGTGACAGTGGTGGCTCCCCATCCCCCTGATCGGCCCTGTTCTGTGGGTGATAGAGGGTGGCGCCCCAAGCCCCCTACATGGGCCTTGCTCTGTTTTTGACAGGGTAGAGCCATAACTTCCCCATTGTCCCTGCCCTGAGTGTGACAGGGTGCAGCGCCCCAACCCCCTGATCTGCCCTGCTCTGTGTGTGACAGGGAGGAGCTCCCCAACCCCGTGATGGGCCCTGCTCTGTGTGTGACAGGGTACAGAGCCCCAACCCCCCTGATGGGCCCTGCTCTGTGAGTGACAGGGGGCAGCGCCCCAATCCCCGGATTGGCCCTGCTCTGTGAGTGACAGGGGCAGTGCCCCAACCCCCTGATTGGCCCTGCTCTGTGCATCACAGGGGGTGGCACCGCAACCTCCCCATTGACCCTGCCTTGAGTGTGATAGGGGGCGGTGCCCCAACCCCCCAATCAGCCCTACCCTGAGCGTGACTGAGGATGGCATCGCAACCTCCTGATCCGCCCTGCTCTGTGCATGACAGGGGGCGGCGCCCCAACTCCCCAATTGGCCCTGCTCTGAGCCTGACCAGGGGCTGCACCTAGGGATTGGGCCTGCCCTCTGCCACCTGGGAGCAGGCCTAAGCCAGCAGGTCGTTATCTCCCGAGGGGTCCCAGACTGCGAGAGGGCACAGGCCTGGCTGAGGGACCCCCCCCCCCCCCAGTGCACAAATTTTTGTGCACCGGGCCTCTAGTATTATAATACCTATGTATGGTGCCAGCTGAGTACTGGAAATATCAGGTGGACCACTTTGTAAAGGACATGATTGTCTAACCACTGTGCTATACACCTGAAACTAATACAAAATAATATTAAATGTAAACTATAATTGAAAATAATTTTAAAAATTAAAAAAAATATTGCCATGGTTTGAATGCCTATTGATTTCTCCCATTCAACCGGGAATTCTCCTATAAAGCTAGGAAGCACTTGCACTGGCATATAGTGGCTTAAATAAAGAATAAGTGAACCAATGAAAGACAAGAACATGGGTTGGAATAGACAGACCTTGCTTTGAATTTTGTAACAGCTTTTTATTAGCTGGTCTTGGACAAATTTCTTATTTTCTCTGAATAATACTTAAAAAGCCAGTTTTATAGATTGAACAAGATAGTATATAATGCACCTAGAACAATGACTAGTAAAAAGTAAGTATTTCATAAGTGTTTCCCTTTTCCCCTCTTCACCTTCTTTGAGAGCCATGCTGGTCGGGTTTACTTTTCATTTCCAGCATTAATCACACCATCTGGTTGCAGTGAGCATTCAAATGTAGTTGAACTGAGATGGTGCCAGTGGTGGCAATGCTCTTGCTGTGGTAGCCTGACATTTCACAACACTGACTACTCTGTGAAAGGCTGAGAGACTGACGATCTGACTGGTGAGTAGTTCAGTTACATAGAAGAATCCTTGTAAAAGTCTACGGTGGTTCCCATATCTGCTTATAAGAAACATTCTACATGAAGTGTATTTTATAGAATTTTTTTCTCTTTCTCAACTTTCACCCACACTTGAAGAATTGGACAATTGAATTGTGCTGTACACATTGTGTGGCTAAGTTGTTCATACATGGAGGGGGAATTGGATGATGGCTTAGAGAGGGCTGAAATATTATCAAGGAGGAGCAATTTATTTTCTTAGAATAGAATCTTTGAAAAGGTTATAGGAAAGCAGTGGTTTCCCATTCAAATCAGTACCACACCCACTTGTCCATAGCTTGTAAAATCAAGAAATAACGCAAACACTTCTAAGTGGAAGAACATCTAAAAATACAATTGGAAACGTTGAAACCGAAATGACACCTTTTCAGATCTAGTTTATTGACGTGTCATATTAGGAATTGGAATTGCATACATAATACAGGAGTAGTTAATGAGCTAAGATTCATACACAGCTTACTAAAGATGTGTCAACTGTCTTCAATTGATTCAGTGAGCATGTGAAAGACAGCACTTTCTATTAATATTTCTCCTTCAGCATATGGTTTCTCATTATTGTGAAGTACTGAGAGTTTTGAGAAGACTGAGATATCTCTTATGGAAGTGGGAAACAAGGAACTTTTTTTCTACATGGCGAAATAGAGTTAAGTTGTATACAAAAAGGCTTATATAAAAGTCTTTTTAGTAATAATAAACTCTATAATTCTTTGCCCCTTCACTCACATTTGCTCCTATCTTTATTTCTTAATGACTGATTTTTATGCTCCATACTCTTTAACACCTCCTTTTTAGCTCCCCACCCTTATCCCAACAACCTCTCCAATCTCTAAGCTGTGAACCCACAACTGCATACAAACTCTTTCGGTAGGGCTTCATTTTTGTTACCCACTAGTGGAAAAAAAATGTTTATGTAAAAATATACATAATGCACATGTAGACATTAAAATAGGAAACCATTTCTTATTGATGGCCACTTCTCACTCACCTGGCCCCATTCTTCTCAAACTACCCCAAATTCTGTTGTAAATGAGCTTCTTCAAAAACAACTCCCAGATACTTAAAGAAGTAACATCTTCTACATGATGTGAAATAGCTTTAACATTATGATAAGGATGTGGCTTTATAGTTTCCCCCTGGTTCATGAATTTGAGGACACATTTAAAAAATATGCTTTACAATGGTTACATTTGCATTTATCTGCATGAAATGTTGCTACTAAAACAAGGATATTTACAACTGAATGCGTTTTTGCAGCGAGATAAGATAAAGTCATACAATGATGGAGAGAGTTCTACACAGTCCAGGACCCTGGACCTCCGGACCCTGGAACGCTTTTCTGGCCTTATCATTCATCCATTTACTATTCTTAACTTATATATGGACACATGTTGAATCATATTTCAAAATAAATTGTGCTTTGTTATAGAGGTCCACTCAGGGGAAGAAAAGACTGAATTCTCCCGGTCACCAATGCATCAGGGGCACTCTTCAGTCCATTTATCTGTAATTCTTAGAGGACAACTGTACCCCTTTGTCTGAAGGAGGTCAGCAGTAACACAGCTGTTCTGCTTCTGAAAGCTATTCTGGAATGTATAATGCATCCAGCATGAAAAATGGTAGTCCCTTATATGTCAGGGATGTATTGGGAAGAAAGCAGTCTAATTTCTATCCAGTTTGTACTTTATGCATCATGACCACTTCAGAATTTAGTTAGAGACTGTCCTGGCTTATAGGAGGACTGAGTGTCTTCACAGAATATTTTAAGTGTACTTAGCAACCGGTTACAAATCTTTGAGGATATTCCTTGTAATTTATAAAACTTGAGTTGGATGTTAAGGAGTCATTCAAGGCATGTTGCCACTTGCTTGATAAATTCCTTTAAATAAGTTACATTTACTTTAGGAAGAGCCACTCCCAGGGTGAATTCAAGACTCATGCATGGGTACAAATAGACACATACTTCAAACTCATGTTGTAAATAAGAGAAGCAGTACATTTCAGAGGTATCTAAAAATTAGGTAGAACTGAAAAACCTGATGTTTTCAGTTTCTTATTTAAAAATACCAAAAAACAACCACCACCATATACTTATTTCATAAAATTGTTAGTAGTAGTAAATGTTTCAATGCATACATGTGCACATATAGTAAATGGTCATTAAGTGTAAGTCACCTTAAATCAAAATCTTTCTTTTGAATTATCCTCTGTATCAGCGCTGACATATGATTGCTCATAGTCCAAGGCTGTTTCCAAAATCATATGAAGCCATAAATTTTACTCTTTAGTACTCTTTCCAAAAAACAGAAACAGCCCAAACTGTGTGATATTTTTGTAAGCACACAGAGTGCTTTCCATTATCAAAGAGTGCTTCGTTATAATTCCTCAGTAGATAGAGTATATCATAAATAGGCTCATCATTGTATCCTAAACAGTGGTCTCCAGGCTAACCTGGTGTTGGCAATTTGCACTTTTCCTCCAAGATTCCGTACTCCTCACCCATCTCCAAACCAGAAAAGCCATCCTTTGCATCTAATTAAAAGGAAGCAATGCCTGAGCTCCCTGGTACATTTGACTTTAAGTGTAGAGAATCCACGTCAAAACAGTTCAACTGGAGAACAGTGGTATGTGACTTGCAGCGCAGGAGAGATGCCGCAGGAACGGACTCTAATTATTAGACTCAGGTGAGACCGTTTCCTTTATCTGGTGGGGATTACCTGGGAATTAGAGCTAATCACCTCGCTGGGAAACAGGCTTCTCTTGTATCAGAGCTTGTCCTTTCAGGAGATGTTAATATCTTGTCTGATTTTTGAATAAAGAAGCCCTTTTAGGGAAAATTTTAAAAATGGAAATAGCCCTCTCTAGCTAATAAATGGCCATAACAAGAACACTGGCCAACTGAGTGCCGTAGCCCATGGATCCTGCCGGTGAGGGGAGCTTTGGTGTCCAGGGGTGCTTCTGCCGATCCTGGAGGAGCCCGCCCGCCCCCAGCACGCTGTGAGGAGCCCACCTAATCTTCAGTGGGAACTTTATTTCTTGCTGTCTTTACTCCTACTCCCTGGCAATAAGCAATTCAAAATTATTAAAAGGAAAATAGTTTTATCTATTTCTTCAATCATTTTTAAAGTATTAAACATGTGTATGTATATGTGGTCGAAGAAAACAAATCCATTAAGGCCCACGTGCTATCTGTGGCAGATACAAGCAAAGTTGCTCATTTTGTAATCCAGAGGAGAAGAGTAATAACAATCACCATTTCTTTTTCATCTATGTTATTCTAGAACTTCCAGTGCGCCAACCTCACTCACATCAAGGGCAAGAATTCAAATTTTAGGTTCTCAATAACTTTTCATAAGTGGTATTGCTTTGGTGCAATCAATTTTAGGATGATAACATTACCTAAAATTCACCAAACTAAAACTCTCTGAGACCCAACTTCCTTAACGCTGCAGCAACTCCCCTCTTTGAATTGATGAGTAAGGCAGCAGCTGACACCCCAGCAGCAATCTGCATGGAAAAGCATGGTCTTGTCCTCCATAGAACTCTTGTTTTCAAAGTAATCGTGGAGGTGTCATGGTGGCCAAGTCCATATCTGTAACTTACAGATCCTACTAATTCACCTTTAGGCCATAATCTGGGCTGAGAAAATAAAGCTTACTAGTTTGTTTCTTTGAAATCCAGTCCTCGTACGAAAATTTTCATTAAACTATATTTATTCATATATATCTAGTTTTACAGGCTTTAAAAAAAACAAGGATTACCATTTTGAGTCACTTGACATCTTTCTAATTATAAACCAGTAATTCTCTTTAAATACTCTAGTAGCTCTTTATATTAAGCATTATCTTTGTACATTTTCATAAGGGTAGAAACCCTACAAATACTTTTCTAGATAGGAAGTCTTTAATGTAAGTGTCTATCTCTTTCTATTGGTAGATAAATTAAATTTATAGGGAATTTTTAAAAAATCTCACTTGCAAACAAGTAGGATTTGTCATGAAATTAAGACAAATGCTAACTAAGAAACCTTTTTTAAAGGAAGCACATTAAACTTTACCCATAACTATTTCTTTTGAACAAAAACCCTCTGGAGAAGAGATAATGGTTCGTATGTGAACTGTTTTCCTGGCCGGTTCACTTGACAAGGCCACACAGTGACATTGAGAGAAGGCAAAGTTAGCAGCACAAACATCAAAATCCTTTAAGAAATGGGGAATAAAATAATTTTATGATTCAGCCTTTTTTTTTTTTTAATTGTGAGACTATTGTAAAAGAAGAAAAACAGGCAACATGTGGCAACTTTAGTCAGCATTTCTGAGCTGGGAATGATAAACACCTCTGCCTGGCTCTGGCATTTATCAGGACTGAGATATTATTACCACATAGAGTCACAGCATGGTTACTGTTATCATCGGGAAAAAGAGCCAGCTAATCTTAATGGTTTGTAAAGCCGTTACCTGCACTGGTCTGACATTTATCATGATCATTTTACCACATGGGTCCTACATAGCAAAGGTCTTTTATCTGGAAGGGACATCACTATGAATTATTATTTGCAGCTAGGTAGAAAATTGTATGTTGTAGATACCTTTTCTCATTATAAATCACACGGTCACATTTCACCATTTCCCCCAGAAAGCTGCTGAGCCCAGGTTTTTTTGCCACAGCTTGCTTTCCTCTCCCTCTCTCTCTTTTTCTTTATAGTTTCTTGAAAATATTAGCCATTTTTTTCATTAACATCCTTAATATAATTTTTGAAGAACCACATATATGGTAAGTGAATATACGGATGCACTTCAATTATAAAGGGCTTTCTCCACATTCTGTAGAAGGGATCACATAGAACTTTAGAAATTGCAGTTGATAAACCCACTTTTTTTTTTTTTAATGCTTAATGCTCCCTTCTGTCTTGGTGGCCAGAATTTTCTCTGTTTTTGACCTTGTCAATAGAATATTTACCAGTACATCAGAAAAAAATTCTGATGTTTGATTTGAACTACTCAAAACACTTATGCCATTTCTTGCCTGAAATCCTTCGCTTGGGAAAAGGTTCTCATGAGAAGTAAACTATAGTTTTATTTTGTTAGACTGCGAGTTTTTTTCAGATTTTGTTTTCACGAGTTACAATGAAAGTAGAAGATTCCTTCAACAAATTTGTTTAAAAATTGCTTAGGTTCTATTCCTATCTATGTCCTAATGACCTACATTAACATATAGTATGGAAGAAATAAGGATATTAAAAGGTATGATGTTCTCGAAGCATGGGACCAAATCAGTAAAGTGAAACTCATTAATTTGACAATGGAAAATTACAACGAAAAGCCCACATTGTTTACCATGGGGAAGAAATGAAGAGATACTCTCTTTTAAAAAGATTGAGACAACTAATCTTCTGAAAGATATATTTATATATTTTCTTCTTTCTCAAGTGTTCCATTAGGAATAAACAAGCCAGAAATTCTGCACTTTTATAATGAAGAGGGAGGAGAATTCTTTGCCATCTTTGCATTTAGAAGAAATGTGCAAGAAGAATGTGACAATTTAAGCAAATCAAGATGGTTTCAAATGGATCACAAACGGGACTTCGTGGGCTGTTTTATACTAGCATGTGAAGCAGACAGTAAATTTGAAAGGAGGATTTTCTCAATGGTCTAGTTCCGATATGTTTCCCTATTTCTTTGTGTGTTTAAAAGAGGTTTGGATGTAGTGTTTAATATTGCTTCGACTCTTTTGCAAATGAGTTCTGGAGAAATATTCGAACATGAAGAAAAGCTTATGTGCTATAATGCTGAGGGCAGCTGGGAGGGTGGGGGGGTATGAATGGAGAAGCCAGATAGATTCCCCAAGCCTGGATTTAGCAAAAATAAACACTTACCATTCCATTAAAAAAAAAACAAAAACTTTACCATTTTATAGGGTAGTGGAGGCCTGGGGTGGGGGTTGGAGGCGGGCTGAGAGAGGTCAATGGGGAAAAAGGGGACATATGTAATATTTTCAACAATAAAGAAGAAAACAAACTTTACCATTTTTAATGTTTCTGGGCATCAATAGCAAACCACTCTCCCTTTGAACCCTTGAAGAAGCCAACATTTTTCTCAAATAACTCCATTATTTGGGGGGAGGTGAGTAAATACTTTAACTTGACTTGCATTATTTTGCAGTGATGTGCGTTAGTTTGCTTACCTTGTTACATTTGGTAGCACACTAATTGTTGGATTCTTACAAATTCCTTTCAAAGGAAATAGTTTCTGTTTCAGAGACGTGTGAGACATGCTTGCACAAATTCAGTGGGAAGGAGTGGAGGTGGAGGAGTCATTTGTGTAATTAACTTGTACTTTTACTGCACAGAAGGAGTTGTACACACTTTTTAGCCGGGTCACCTAAAATGTTATTGTAAAGAGGTTGTCTAATATTCCAACACACTGCGTTACCAATAGAATGAAAGGCTACACTGATTTAAAACAAACAACGAACAAACCCTTTTATTATTATTTTTTAAAATTCAGAATGACTCTTTTGTTCTAGTTTAACATCATCCTGCTATTATTTCCCCCCAAATCCTGTAACCTGGGAGTATTTACAATAATGAGTATGGGGCTTTGCTGCTTCGATTTTCGTCCTTTGCTGGGGGACCTGGGTGAATCGCTGAGTGCTAATGAAAGTCAGAGACTTCTAGCGGTGGCTGGAGCCAGGCACAGGCAGGCAGACGCTCGGAGCTCCCCACTGTGCTGCAGTGCACGCCTCCCTGCTGTCATGTTTACTATAGTTTTAATGTCTGTGAAAAAATTCTTCATGCAACCAAATTATGTTATGCCCTCTTGTTTATCTAACCCCACCCCCATTTTAGCAGATTCCTGTTGCCCCTATTACAGAAAACGCCTTCTCAACTTAGTGGCCATCTTATCACTCAATTTGTGCCGTGAGAGCCCAGCTGCTTTGCAGCTATGTTTAGAGGGTTATACATGGTCTATCTAAAAGTTTCAGGAGGATTGCACACACATCTTGCTCTACTTATTCCACCTAATCACAGATATCCTCCTCTATAATGCATTTTAATTTTATGGTAGATCATCTTAAAGCACCAAATGTAACCACCCAGCATTGACAATACTAGTTTAAAATGCAAATGTATTTGGTGACATGCACTGTGTCTTTAAAGAAATCTATTGAAAAACCCCAAACTATCACTGCAAACTAAATAATGTGCTCTAAGATGAAAACAACCAATCTGTGGTTTGAATGGATTTATGCTTTGTCCTTTTCTTAAAAATGAATATTTCAAAGAAAACGATCACTCCATTATATTGTAAATTGATGAATTCACCAAGTGTGATGTACAGTGAAGTTTTTAAATGAATATTCATACAACTCTTTTGATCCATTAACAGGACTTAAGACATAGAGGATGCATTTAGATAGTGGGGTGAAAAGAGGAATTAATAGCATAAATAGCACTTGGAAAAGTTTAACTTTAATGTATCAAACTCCAGGTGCCAGAGTTTGAGGAAAATAACCAATAATAGCCATTTTTTACATATTTGATGGGACTGATTATGCAATGTGCAACTCTAAATGGCTTATAGCACATTGTAGCATGGTTCCATCCCATTGGCTACAGTAGGGTGCAGGCAGATGGATGACAGTGACAGGGAGAGAAGTGCTTTTGCTTAGCCGTGCGTTAAGATGCCATCCAGAAGCTCTGTGCACTGCAGACACTTCATTAGGATGCCAGGATAATGGTAAACTACCACTCAGAGTGACACCCCATTTCCTGCTTACTGAGCGCTCCAACCTCGGCAGATGTCAACAATCTCACCGTGCTGCCGAGCAGACCTAACTTTCCAGCCACTCCGACTCCAATTTTTCCCTCCTAACAGTGCCATACATTATGTGCAATATGTAATGGCAAACACCTCCCCGAAAACAAAATCTGCCCAGTTCCTTAGGACTGGAGTGCTTAATTTTTCCCCTTCTTTTAAAAAGATGAGGGACACCAAGTTGGGTAACAGACTATGTCCATTCCCTATTCTAACCTCAACATGTCTGGCTATGATTTCCAATTGCTAATCATAGTTCAAAGTGTTAATTGTGTGGTGAACTCTGATTAATAGTCGTTAAACTCTGATCACGGGGGAAAGGGCTGTTTCTTTTAATTAATGTCCGTTCCAAAGGTACGGGATTGTGGAATTCTTTTGTTACAGATTTTAAGCCTAGTTTCGGCATGGTTCTCAGTTGTCTGCCAAGAAAAGGCTGACTTGAGCATCTGGATGATATTTCCTCTGCAAATGTATAACTTGGGGCCATTCGCACACCTCCTTCCCAGCAATTCAAGCCAATAGAAACTTTGTTCCTATGGTGTAAAGTACAAAATTCTTTTTATAAAGAACCAAGGTGTAGTTTAGATAATGAAAGAATAAAACCCCCCAAATGGAAAAATATTTTGAAACCTACCATTATGACACATGATTGATTTGCATTTTGTGATTCTAAGTATCTTTGTAGAAGCTCAAAGGGCTTGCAAATAACAGGACTGAAAATAAATATCCTCTTCTCAGGTCTGTCACCATTTCCAGATAAAGACACAAATGTAAAGAAGTCATAGGCAGAGGTCACACTCCAAGGGAGAATTTGAATGCCCACTTTCAACGTGATGCCCTCTAGAGAAAGGTGATGCAAATCTTGACTTTCGGTTTAAAATAGCATCTGGTTGGCAACACCTAAACCAGTTCTTGGAACTTGTAGATAAATATGCTCCAAGACAAAGAAAATAGACTAGAATTCTTAAAATAAACAGGGGCTGGCAGTCAATGTGATGACAAAAAGTTAAAAGAGTAATTTCCTTCAAAACAGAGTGAACTTAATTGAAAAATGCCAGTGGTGGGACCAGCTGTGCTCTTGAACTACTGAACCAGACAACCTGCCTTTCCGAAAGCAGATAGAACTATCCTTATCTTTCTTCAGCTGCCAGATTTCAGAACCAAAGACTTAAGGTCCATGCCAACCTGAAAGACTAGGCAGCACTATCCTACAAGCTAACGCTGTTGATTAGGTGAATGCTTTCCTCCTTCTCTTTCTCACCAGTTGTCCCCACTTCAAACTATAAATGAAGACGTCTCTTTTACCTGCAATACTTTAGAGATAACAATTTCCATAAAATGGCCTAGGAGATTGGGAGTGGAAAGCAGAAAGGATGCTCTGATAATGGCACATATCACCACAGGAATTGTAGTTCCATATGTAAAACACAGGAGGGGTGGAGACCAGCAAAATTCTATTAGGAATACATTCTTGGAATTCTAATGTTTTATGTATTTCATTTTTTAGAGCACCAGTGAGTTAAGGAATATGGCAGGAGAAGATTCGATGATAGGAAGGCCACAAGACAATACATATGCTAGGTAATAATTCATATAAGAGCTGTGCTGATCAATTTATCATCTAGGTATTGCTCCAAACAAGAATTAGACTAGAATGGAAGCAAAGGGCAAAAGGAAATATGCATAGATACTAGATAAATTTCCATCTTTTGAGATGAGTAACCATAAAATTTTAAACAATGCATGACCTATGAAAAAAACTCATTTTGAATAAGAGAACAATGCTCAGAAGTACAGAATCTCACAATGACCATGAGGCAATTAGGAAACACTTTAGCATCTTCAATAGAATTGGAAACATCAAGGAGTTTAATGAAAAGGATTAGCAAGCCACAAGGAGAGAACAGGGTAAGATGAAAAGATACTAGGAGAAGATGATAGGGAGATAGATGGTGAGGGAAGACAGTGTGAAAACTAAAAATGCAAAAAAAAATTAAATTTGGCATTAAAGGCCCAATTGTCACTGCAAAAAATTAGGTCAGTTATATGGATAACAAACTAGAGAATCTTCTTAGAATGTGGACACAACAAATGATAGGAAGGAGATCTGCTGGAAGTCAAAGAACTGAGGGATTATCTACAAGTATACGTATACTTGAGGAAACCAGAACATTTGAAAAATGTAACAACCAAGGACGAAATTAAAGAAACTTCTGTGAGTGAAAAAACTATCTCAGTAATAAAAATAATAACTAGTTTCCAAGAAAACATCAGGTGTCAATGCACTATTTTGATATGTACTGACAAAACTGTGAATGATAAAAAAATTAAGTACTATCTTACAAATATTCAAACAAAAATACAACTAAATAAGTAAACAGCCAGTCTTTCCTCAGACTTATCTTACTACATTCTAAAGTAAAAACAAAGCAATATCTACTGTTTATGAGGGGGGACTGTGGCCCCCAAACTGTGTGCATACTTAAATGATCTTTTGCATGTTAAGCTAACAGAAAGATATTCTCATCTATTCAAAGATTCATAGTAACACTGCTTTCTTGCAAAGTTTACTTGAAGGCTTATATAAGACTATCAAATGATGAATCAAAATTTGTAACTCAAGAATAGAGACCTTATAAACAAAACCAAGTATCTTCTTTACTTATTTGGACCCCAAACTCAGAAGGCCCCATTGGATTATCTCTGGCTTTCATTGCATTCTCAGTAGCAGGAAATGATTTTCTTGTAATCCACTCTTCACCATTCAGGTGAAAGCTCTAGGAACATATAATGACCATGTAAAATGATGACTGGTGCTATTCAGTTCTGGTATTTGCTAGCAAACACCATTATTGGAACATTGCATTGGAGAGTTACTAAATATATGTTCTCTTTCCCTCTTGAAACTCAAAACTTCTGAGATCAGTAGAATATTTACTCCCATTGATATCTAAGAATCTTTGCTAAAAATGCTTTATTTCTATAATAATTGTATTTTAAAAACTGAGTTGGGGGGCAATTAAAGTGATAAAGATTGAAAAACAAAGCAATGATAAATATTACATATAAATTTCCTATGTTGTATAAGTTTTTAAATTAAGTAGGCTAGAGGAAAAATGTAGCACAAGAACATGAAACTCTCCCAAATATATGCTGGTAAATTCAGAGTGATTTTCATTTTCTTCTCTTTACTTTTCAGTTCAAGTTAGCTTTAATAAATACTTATTATTTTTGTAATCTGTTAAAACAGACAATTTAAAGTAAATTCATACAATTGCTTAAGTACCATATAATAATAGCTTTGCTAAGAAGTTAATTAAAATTACTACTAGACCCTGACTGGTTTGGCTCAAAGAGCGTCAGCCTGGGGACTGAAGGGTCCCAGGTTCAATTATGGTCAAGAGCATGTACCTTGGTTGAAGGAACATACCCAGTAGGGGGTGTGCAGGAGGCAGCTGATCGATGTTTCTAACTCTCATTGATGTTTCTCTCATTGATGTTTCTAACTCTCTATCCTTCCCCCTTCCTCTCTATAAAAAAATGAATAAAATATATTTCAAAAAAAATTACTACTAGAAAATATACCAAAATATTAACCCATCACAAGTTATCTTTTTTTTTTTTTTTTTAAATATATTTTATTGATTTTTTACAGAGAGGAAGGGAGAGAGATAGAGAGCCAGAAACATCGATGAGAGAGAAACATCGATCAGCTGCCTCCTGCACATCTCCTATTGGGGATGTGCCCGCAACCCAGGTACATGCCCTTGACCGGAATCGAACCTGGGACCTTTCAGTCCGAAGGCCGACGCTCTATCCACTGAGCTAAACCGGTTTCGGCAACCCATCACAAGTTATCTTTAACTAGAGGCCTGGTGCATGAAATTCATGCACAGATAGGGTCCCTAGGCCTGGCTGGTGATCAGGGCTGATTGGGGCCTTCAGCTGCCAGCCGGGGCCTCCCTTCATTCCGCGCCACTCCTGGTGGTCAGCACTCATCATAGTGAGCAATCGAACTCCTGGTCTCCCAGTTGAACTCCTGAGGGGACACTTTACATATTAGCCTTTTATATATATAGATAATAGGATTATGGATCACTTTCCCCCCATTTTTAAATGCATTTTCCAAATTTTCTGTAATAAGTATGTGTAAACTTGCTAATAAAAATAATTCTTTATGTTTGGCATAGATGGCAACCATTGGTTGTAATATGCACAGAAAAATAAACTATTTTCAAAGATCAAACCCTTTTTAGGAAAATAATATACTTGACCTTTCCTCTAAGTATTTTTGTTGCAGTTAATCTTTTATTTAGTGAATATATTCCATAATCAAGAAAGCAAAGTCAGAGTTTGACACTTTCTTCTCCTGAGTGAAAATAGTGGGTATAGGGTACTGGCAGGGGAAAAACAGAAATTGTGAAGCGTCCCAGGAATATATACTTGCAACCTGAAGAAAGACTAAATATTGTGTATTGCCATGTATATAAGTATATTCTAGTTCCATATTCTAATTTCTGATTCTTCCTCAATCAAATGTTTCCTTAGGGGATTATACTGCCTATTGAACTGAACTTCTGAAGTGTGGAGAATAAAACCCATAAACACAACATTAGTTCATGGATGAGATTGTATGATAATATTTCTAAGTCAAAAAATAGGCTGCTATTCATCTTATATTGAAATAGGCATTTTATTCCCATACCTACCCCTTTAAGTCACAGCAATTTCTCTTCTCTTTTAGCAACAATGTTTGTTAACACTTTCTCTACTTATAAAGAAGAGTTGAGAAATGAGGTAGTATCCAGATAATCTATATCCCTAAACTTCACTTTTGCCTCATTTTTATGTACATATTAGTTGCCTAATTAATATCTTGATCAAATTATCCAGATAATTGACTCAGTTCTTAGTTCACCTTATATGCATAGTGACTTGAGAAATTATTCTTTAGAGTTAACATCAAGAGTCAGCTCCCAGTTCTATTAAGCAGAAACACAAGAAACCAAAAATTAACTATTTTGAATGTAGAAGTTGTTGGACAAACAAAATTTAATTTTTTGGTTTAAATTTTTATTCAAAATTGGTGTTTGATTTGTATGGGCTATGAATTTGGAATGGTAGGAAGCAACTGTATGTGGAATATTTAACAGAGCCCCCTGTTGGTTAATCTTAGAAATGTCTTCTGAATCTTTTTGGTCCTTGGTCCTCCAGATGACCGGAGGCTATTATTTAAGCACATGTAATTTGCCATGTGATTCAAAATGAATTATTAGGAAGAGAGCAAAGTCAGCCTCCATTGATATTACTTCAAAATTGATTAATATCATTTTAAAAATAAAATATTTTCAAAAACCATCATTTGGTTTTCTCTTTTAAGGGATATAAAAAGGCAATATCAATCTCCAACAAATGGCTAGACATGTAAGTAATATGGAGACCATTTTAAATTAAATTAGACTAAAAAGTAAATTTGTGCATATTACAATGGGATTCCTTAAAGAGGCCGAAAGCAAATGCTATAGTAAGGAACTGATGCTTTGCAAAGGCTCTTCTGTTCTTTCTAAAACCAATTTGTGGCTGAATTTAAAAAGAGAATAAAGTTATTTTCTCATATAATCAAGCAATGGCCCTTTTCACTAGTAGACATATTCCAGGACTTTAGAAATTGAAAAAAAAGAACACAATAAAGGATGCAAATGTTATTCTTTTCCAGCTAACATAATTTTTTTTAAAGTAAACATCAGCTCCTCAAGGGAGATTTCGATTTGAAGACTGTTTATTATATCATTTGAATAGGACTAGACCTGGCCTTTTGACTTTGAACCACTACCAAATTTCAGGCTGTAAGGAAATTGTTCTACATTTCCTGACAAATTGAGTTAAGCAGACATTAAGTGGGCTTTAAGAAAACAAATGGCCATCTTTATCACAGGTGGACACTGATGGCTTAATGGGGCCTGGGCTGATTGTATCACTTCTAATGGCTTGACGGGAAGCATTAGGGTTTTTGCATAAAGAACTGGCATTGCGAACCCTGCTAACACAGACCTGTCAAGCGCTCTGTATCCCTTTGTGCACGGAAGCAGATGTTTGTATGTATACTATGAACTGGCATTAGAGCAAGCGACAGATGCCTGTATGAATGCCAGGTTTGTGAATTTTTACAGCAGGAGCATGTTCTGAGGAAGTGCAGCCCTGCCCTCTATCATAGGTAATTCCCAGTGGAACTTGCTAAATCCCAGCTCTGTTTTCATTATTTGGCTTTCCTAGCAACTGGATAAATGTGTCTATCCTGAAA